>NC_091952.1:83842368-83909868 GCF_031021105.1 Erythrolamprus reginae | reverse complement strand
ATAGGTCCCTTCAGTTCTTCTTCCCTCACTTCCTTGAAGTCTTCACACAGTACTATTTTATGCCATTTGGGACTTAATGAGGTAAAAGTACGTAATTTGTTTGTCCTAGACAATTGCATCTTGAAGGCTGCTTCATCCACCTTTAAGGGGAAAAAATGTGCTCAATTGAGTGTTGGGGTTTTTTTTAAAAAAAATGTATACACAACAACATTAAGTGCAAGTACAACAAAGACAACAGGAAAACACATTCATCAGAGAGCGGAGATGACCTATTGGGAGTAAACTAATGGTGATGGCACCCTTAGGTTTATAGAGCAGGTATATACAGTAGATAGTATTAGCAATAGCACTTACACTTATATACTACCCCTTAGTACTTTACAGCACTCTCTGGGGTGTTTTGCAAAGTCAGTGCATTTTCTCCAACTATCTGAGTCCTCATTTTAACAACCTCAAAAAGATGGAAGATGGAATCAATCTTGAGCCCTGTCAGGTTTGAACTCCAGGCTATGGCAGAGTTTGCCTGCAATACTGCATTTTAACCACTGGGGCACCAGGGATGCAGATCTTTTCTTACAGTTTTCTACTGAACAAGGATTTCCTTTATAGCAGTGACGTCCAGCTTTGGTGTCCAAATCCAAGACTTGTAGTCTTGAATTTCCAGAATTCTGAGAGTTGAAGTCTCCATTTTTTTTAATGTTGTCGAGTTTGACATTCCTGCTTTACAGGGGGAAAAAACCCTAAAAAATGAACTCAAGAGTGTGTAGCGCTCTCTCTGTCTCCCTCCCTCCCTTCTCCCCCTCCCTCTCTCCCTTCTCCCCCTCCCTCTCTTTTGCATATGCCTTGGCTCATTAGTAGGAGCTCTGAGCCATCTGTGCAGACTTTTGCTTCACATTGTGCGTAGTTTGCTACAGTAAATCAAAGAGATGTGGCCAATCTGAAGGTACAATTCTTATTCTTGTAGATTGAATGAACTCTCCTTCTACCCAGCACTGCAGGTGGAACCTCAAGGGTTCTTTAAATAGAAAGTCTGCTGGATTCGATTTTTTTTTACCTATGTAGAGCTTTTCCTTGCTTGTTTATGCCTGCAGAAACATGTAATAGTGTGAACCATTTTGTAACAATCTGTAATGGTATTTCCCAGATGTGGATCTTCCACCTCTGTCAGAGGTAGCCCAATTATTCTCTGCTGTCTATCATCTAAACCAGTGTTTCCCAACCTTGGCCACTTGAAGACATCTGAACTTCAACTCCCAGAATTCCCCAGCCAGCAAATGCTGGCTGGGGAATTCTGGGAGTTGAAGTCCAGATATCTTCAAGTGGCCAAGGTTGGGAAACACTGATCTAAACAACCAACAACAATAAGAAGAAAACTCCCCCCAACACCAACAGGGCAGGCCTATTTCTATATAAAAATAAGAGCAACACCACTCCCTTCTAGCACTGATGATGTTATATAGTTTGATAATGAAACATCTATTAAGAAAACTACCAAGCTCAGAGAGCACCAAGCACCCCAAGCATTAACTAAACTGTAAAATGTTTATTGCATGCATTTTTTAAAAAAAGAATCACAAGTTGTATTTTATGGCACTCACAATAATTTTATGTTAGCCAAGTTCTTTCTTTAAAAAAAAAATCTTTCAGAAAAGGTTCTTCTATAGACTTGAAGGTTATATAGCAAACTGTCAAGAAGAAGAAATAGATTTTTTTAAAAAATAAATGTATTCATAGTCTTTCATCCAAGCCTGGGGATGCCCAAATGTACTACAGAATTTTTTTCAACCCAAACCCAGGAAAATAAACAAGTTTCATTCTAAGACTGCCTTCTGCTGGCTGACCTATGCAATGTTTTTTTTCCTTGCTTGGTTTAATAAGAAAGTTCTTCGTTTGCTGAAAACTGATTTACCAAGATTTCCAACATAAAGGTAAAACTGTGTTGCATTCATCCGTCATAATTTCTCATACTATCTGTCTGTAATGCTTCTTAGAATTACAGTTTATTTATTTAGTTAGCCACCCATCTTATTACAGGGTACTTTTTACCGCAGTATTAGCTATTCAAGGTTCTTGATGATTTGATTCAAACTATAGGTAGCCCTTGACTTACGATAGCTCATTTAGTGACCATTCAAAGTTACAACGGCAATGAAAAACGCAATGTATGACCATTTTTTAATACTTACAACCATTGCATCATCCCCATGGTCATGTGATCAAAATGGATATGCATAGTAGCTGAAAGCTGACCCATATTTATGACTGTTTCTATTGTCCCAGGATTATGTTATTACCTTTTGCCACCTTATGACAAGCAAAGTCAACGAGGAAGCCAGATTCGCTTAACAACTGTGCCAAGAAAGGTCGTAAACTGGGGTAAAACTCACAATGTGGGTAAACAGAAGTTTTGGGTGCAATTATCATAAGATTTATCTGTATTTGATGGGCATGCATTCACCTAATGCATTCAAGATGCATACTCTGAGTGACCGCTTTCCTATCTGTACCATTTATAAGTAGGAGGAGTGGAGTCAGAGAGTGAAGGAAACGGAGAGCAAATTTAAGGAGAAGGATGGAGTGACTCAGTGAGAACGGCTAACCAGAAAAGAGTGGAACTTTGCATGGAACTATAAGATGGAGTGGATTTAATGCAAAGGCACTGTTCTTCAGTGGTTCTCCTCCTACCTCTCCGGTCGGTCGCAGTCGGAGTTAGTGGGGGGCCAGAGGTCAACCCCGAGGTCTCTCCCTTGTGGGGTGCCTCAGGGGTTGGTCCTCTCCCCCCTGCTATTCAATATCTACATGAAACCGCTGGGTGAGATCATCCAAGGGCATGGGGTGAGGTATAATCAGTATGCTGATGATACCCAGCTTTACATCTCCACCCCATGTCCAATCAATGAAGCAGTGGAAGTGATGTGCCAGTGTCTGGAGGCTGTTGGGGCCTGGATGGGTGTCAACAGACTCAAACTCAACCCTGATAAGACGGAGTGGCTGTGGGTTTTGCCTCCCAAGGACAATTCCGTCTGTCCATTACCCTGGAGGGGAATTATTGACCCCCCTCGGAGAGGGTCCGCAATTTGGGCGTCCTCCTCGATCCACAGCTCACATTAGAGAACCATCTTTCAGCTGTGGCGAGGGGGGCGTTTGCCCAGGTTCGCCTGGTGCACCAGTTTCGGCCCTATTTGGACCGGGACTCACTGCTCACAGTCACTCATGCGAAGTTCGAGTACTGTAACGCTTTCTACATGGGGCTACCTTTGAAAAGTGTTCGGAAACTTCAGATCGTGCAGAATGCAGCTGCGAGAGCAGTCATGGGCTTCCCTAGGTATGCCCATGTTACACCAACACTCCGCAGTCTGCATTGGTTGCCGATCAATTTCCAGTCACAATTCAAAGTGTTGGTTATGACCTATAAAGCCCTTCATGGCATCGGACCAGAATATCTCCGAGACCACCTTCTGCTGCACGAATCCCAGCAACCGATTAGGTCCCACAGAGTGGTAGTAGGATGCTTGGCTGCATAGCTAGAGGTATTAGAAGCAGGAAGAGGGATATTGTGATTCTGCTATATACATTTGGAATATTGTGTTCAGTTCTGGAGACCTCACCTACAAAAAGATATTGACAAAATTGAACGTGTCCAAAGACGGGCTACAAGAATGGTGGACTGTCTTAAGCATAAAATGCACCAGGAAAGACTTAATGAATTCAATCTGTATAGTCTGGAGGAAAGAAGGAAAAGGGGGGACATGATCGAAACATTTAAATATGTTAAAGGGTTAAATAAGGTTCAGGAGGGAAGTGTTTTTAATAGGAAAGTGAACACAAGAACAAGGGGACACAATCTGAAGTTAGTTGGGGGAAAGATCAAAAGCAACATGAGAAAATATTATTTTACTGAAAGAGTAGTAGATCCTTGGAACAAACATCCAGCAGACATGGTTGGTAAATCCACAGTAACTGAAATTAAACATGCCTAGGATAAACATGTATCCATCCTAAGATAAAATACAGGAAATAGTATAAGGGCAGACTAGATGGATCATGAGGTCTTTTTCTGCCATCAGTCTTCTATGTTTCTATGAATGAATGAATGAATGAATGAATGAATGAATGAATGAATGAATGAATGAATGAATAAATAAATAAATAAATAAATCTCCATAGATATTTAGCTATGCATTTTGAGATGAACACCCTTCAAATGTCCCCGAGACCACATATAAATGTCCAAGTAGCCTCAACAACTCTCAGAAAGAGGGCTAACAACCACATGATCTCAAGGAATATAAATCCTTCCATTCTTCATCATTCACTGAAACAAGACAAGAAAACCCAGCTTCCTTTAGAAAAAAAATATCAACCAGAATGGCCAAGCTGTTCTAGTACCAAGCCAAGGTCTGAAGCTCAGCTTACATGAATCCATATTCCTCCAGTTTTCTGAAACAATAAAGCCAATACATAGTCTATAAACCTATCCAAGAAGAAGATTAGAAATAAATTTGTAATTATTTAAAAATTATTTTTTAACGGGGCAAACTACATTCTATTTCAGACGATAGAAATGCCTCTTTTCTTTTAAAAAAAAGCGATTAATAATTTTTTGCTTTCATTCTTGCCAATTATTTACTTTTACTAGATAAGAATCTGGCACATGGTTCCCTTCAAATTTCCAAGATTTCATAAGTGAAAAGATGCCCCCAATAATGCTTGAGGAGTAGCCACTGTTGTTTCATTAGAATACTGTTGTTGCTATTTAGAACTTTAAAGTTCATCAGGGTGAATATTTACAAAAATATTCATAGAAAGAATATGGTCATTAAACACAATACAGTGATCCCTCGAGTTTCGCGATCTCGATCTTCGCGAAACGCTATATCGCGATTTTTCCCACCCGATGACGTCACTCTCTTCCTTCCTTTCTCATCTTTCTTTCTCTCTCTCTTTCTCTATCTTGCTTCTTCCTCTCTCACACTCTCTTCCTCCCTCTCTCATCTCTTTCTTTCCTTCTCTCTCTTTCTCTATCTCTCCCCCTCTTGCTGGCGGGCGGGCGGGCGGGCAAGCGGGGGCATCAGCGAGGAGCCGGGGTTTCCCCTTTGCGTGGGCGGCGGGGAAACCCGGATCTTTGTCTGCTCGCTGCTGCAGATGAAGATCCGGGTTTCCCCGCCGCCCACGCAAAGGGGAAAGCCCGATTCGGCTCCTCGCTGCTGCCGCCGAGCAGATCAGCTGCTGGGCGGCCGCAGCAGCAGCGAGCAGACGAAGATCCGGGTTTCCCCGCCGCCCACGCAAACTCCACCATCTGCGCATGCGCGGCCATGGAAAAAAGGGCGCGCATGCGCAGATGGTGTTTTTACTTCTGCAACCCTACATCGCGAAAAATCGATTATCGCGAGGGGTCTTGGAACAGAACCCTCGCGATAATCGAGAGATCACTGTATACAGGTCTTCTGTTCCAACTGCTGGGCCAAGAAGTTCGAGATTGCACAACTTTAACAAGCTCTAGGCATAATTTTCACAATTTCTCTACAGTTCTTTCATCTAAATTTATTTCCAGCTTCCTTTCTCTATCTCACTTTTGACTCTTGTTTCTTTTGCCAAATGTTTCTCAGATAATCAAGGAACTTGTTGGTTGGCACAGGTTGTCCAGGTTTGACAAAGTCTACAGTTTACTATTTCTCACCTCTGAATTCAAGAGAACTGCAAGAATCTCATGTCATATCACCAATAAATTTCCATCGGAATCCATCATTTTCCAGGGCAGATCATTCTAATTGTTCACTCCCCACCCCCAGCCATTCAGATGTAAGAAGTCCCAGTGAATTTCATCTTAGTTTTTTAACCATGACTAAAGAGAGATGGTCCACAGATGCTCCATTATATGGTTTCCCCCCATTTATTTCATAATGTTCCTTTTCTCCCACATAACAAATGTCTATTCGTGGCATTTTAGGAGGCTGTGGAGCTGCATGAAGGCTCTGGGATGCTTCAGGCCATCCCAACACTTCAGATTATGCAACTCTTTCTATGCTGTCGGCATACATTAGACTCTTATCATCCAAATTCTATCACTGGCTCAAAAACATCTATCATTTTAAGATTACCACTGAGTGTTCAGTCATTTCCCTATGACTGACACTGGGAAGCTTGCACCGAGTTAGCAACCTATGTTCAGGGGGTTATACATCTTTTCTCTCTAGTCTTGAAACACCAGTTCCACATATCTGCTAGGTATATATGATTTGGGGGGAAATGTATAATTCTTCAAATATGATTTAGTTATAGGAAGCTGGGATTTCAAACACCAACCACGTGGTCTACTGTACATCACTGTCTGTATCTCCCTGAGGAATGTACACCTCAAAGTTTGAGAGACCTTGGTCTGCACCATTGAAATTAAATTTAAGAATCAACCGGATGAAAATATTTACATAGAAAGGATCCACCTGTGTTATTCCAGTTTGAATTAGTCGCTGACTTTGTAGTAAAACACCTAAGAGCAAGTGTCTGCAAAGACTACCTCCAATCATGTTCATTTAAATCCAAAATTGAAATGTGAATGATAAGTTATAAGTGCTCTGAATTTTTAAATAAAATCCCATGACTTTTATAGCATTTTATTCCAATAATTTAAAATATTTATTATTATTTCTCACCAGATGTTCACTCAATAATAAATATTTTCTATTATTATTATTATTATTGTTGTTGTTGTTGTTAATAATAATTTTTGATTCTTATAATATTACAAGATAACTGCTCCTGATCTCAAAAAGTTATTTAATCTTGCTTGTAATGGGAGCTAATGGGATCTACATTTCCACCCCTCGTCCAGACAGCGAAGCAGTGGAAGTGATGTGCCAGTGCCTGGAGGCTGTTGGGGTCTGGATGGGTGTCAACAGACTCAAATTCAAACCTGATAAGATGGAGTGGCTGTGGGTTTTGCCTCCCAAAGACAATCCCATCTGTCCATCCATTACCCTGGGGGGGGGAAATCACTAACCCCCTCAGAGAGGGTCCGCAACTTGGGCGTCCTCCTCAATCCACAGCCCACATTAGAGAAACATCTTTCAGCTGTGGAGAGAGGGGCGTTTGCCCAGGTTCGCCTGGTGCACCAGTTGCGGCCCTAATTGGACCGGGGGTCACTGCTCATGGTCACTCATGCCCTCATCACCTCGAGACTCGACTACTGTAATGCTCTCTACAAGGGGCTACCTTTGAAAAGTATTCGGAAACTTCAGATCGTGCAGAATGCAGCTGCGAGAGCTATCATGGGCTTTCCTAAATACGCCCATGTCACACCAACACTCCACAGTCTGCATTGGTTGCCGATCAGTTTCCGGTCACAATTCAAAGTGTTGGTTATGACCTATAAAGCCCTTCATGGCACCGGACCAGAATATCTCCGGGACCGCCTTCTGCCGCACGAATCCCAGCGACCAGTTAGGTCCCACAGAGTTGGCCTTCTCCAGGTCCTGTCAACTAAACAATGTCATTTGGTGGGACCCAGGGAAAGAGCCTTCTCTGTGGCGGCCCCGACCCTTTGGAACCCACTCCCCCCAGATATCACCCCCACCCTCCTTGCCTTTTGTAAGCTCCTTAAAACCCACCTCTGTCATCAGGCATGGGGGAACTGAGACTTTCCTTTCCCCCTAGGCTTATAAAATTTATGCATGGTATGTTAGCATGTATGATTGGTTTCTAAATTGGGGTTTTAAATTAACTTAAATATTATATTTGTTTACATTGTATTTGTTGCTGTTAGCCGCCCTGAGTCTGCGGAGAGGGGCGTCGTACAAATCTGATTAATAAATAAATAAATAAATAAATGTAATGTTTATCCTGAAAATGTGCGTAAAAGCAAATTGGCAAATTGCAAGCTTCAAGCAACTAACGCTAAAGAATTTCAGCTTCTAGATATTGGATATTAATTTTAATTAAACCTGGACCTGATTTCTCTATTTGTAAATAAATTGAAATACAGTAATCCCTTGTTTTTCGCAGGGGATGCGTTCCAAGACCACCCGTGAAAAACGAATTTCCATGAAGTAGAGGAAATTTTTTTTCTTTAATGTATTTGGACTTTGAAAACCCACCCTTTGCACTAAACAGTCATTCTATAATGTTTCTCAGCTGGAACTACATGTGATATCCTACCAGTTTCTTTAATAGAGTACAGGAGTACTGTAGAAGAATTTTATGAATTTTTAATGCATTTAAAATTTTCAATGGATTTAATGGATTTAAGCCCCCTTTGAAAACCCGTGAAGTAGCGAATCCGCAAAAGATGAACCGCAAAGTATTACGAAACCGACTTAATCCCTGGATATCTCACTTCCCCCTTCTGTCAAAAAAAAAACCCCAAACAAAAGAGGTTGAACAAGTACCCATCACTGTTGGGCATGAAGATAGGAAGAATTTCTGAGAAGAGGTAAAGGAAAGTGGAAGAGATTAAAAAACTTGTTCAGATGTCTTTTACCTCCTTCCATAGGGATATTACTGCAGAAGCTTCATATCAGGTATAATGAAATATAAGTCAAGTAATTTGAAGAAGAGATTATAACCATCGAGAATAAACATTAAATGTTGAAATAATTGGTTTTCAGTTGGATAAGTTATACACACACTTTAGTTCAAAGTAAATATCTCCGAGACCGCCTTCTGCTGCACGAATCCCAGCGACCAATTAGGTCCCACAGAGTGGGCCTTCACCGGGTCCCGTCAACTAAACAATGTTGGTTGGCGGGCCCCAGGGGAAGAGCCTTCTCTGTGGCGGCCCCGACTCTCTGGAACCAGCTCCCCCCAGAGATTAGAACTGCCCCTACCCTCCTTGCCTTTTGTAAACTTCTCAAAACCCACCTTTGCCATTAGGCATGGGGGAACTGAGATATTTCCCCCCGGGCCTATATAATTTATGTATGGTACATTTGTATGTATGTCTTTTTAATAATGGGTTTTTAAAATATTTTAAATTGTAAATTATTAGATTTGTCATGAACTGTTTTATTGTGTTGTGAGCTGCCCCGAGTTTACGGAGAGAGGTGGCATACAAATCTAATAAATAAAATAAATAAATAATAAAATAAAATAACACGCCACCTTCCTACTAAACCATTGGCATTTAAAACTCATTTCTGTTAACTTTCTCCAAAATCCGGGTTTATGAGAAACCATGCATGGGGCAACATCTCGCTCTTCATAAAGCAGAAGTGTTTGACTTCCTTCCCCTATAAACCTTCATTGAGATTCAGATAGAAATGAGTGAATGTTGACCAGATCAGCCAATTCTAGACTCTTGGCTTAAAAGGCAAGAAGGGGGAAAACACTATTACTGGGGACCACAATGTATCAAAAGCAGAAGGATTCAATTTTGAAGAATGCTGGTGGCAATGAAAAAATAGAACTTCAAATGAGAATCCATTCATTGGGGCCTTAACACTCATTTGTGGGAAAACGGAGGGGCAGGGAAACCCGAACGCCAGAGCCAATTGGCATGTGTCAGGCATCAAGAGGTCAAGTGCTGGCAGTGTGTATGTGAGCCTGTGCGTGCACGCGCGCTACTCGTCGCCTCTGTTAAAATGATGGTATTAAACAGAAGTTACATCTGAGGTCAAGTGACCGCAATAACAGGGGACACAGTGAGCCCTCAAATCATTCTCAGTGATGGAAATGACATGGAACTGACATAATATCTGAGGTGAGATGAAACGGAAATCCTCAGCAGCTGTACACTTCACCTACTGATGAGTTACCTGACCCTAAGCAATCTTATCATCATATCCATGTCAAGAGGGGGACGGCATTTTCAGCAATAGAAGGCAGAGTTGCAGTATTATCTATATATTTTTAGCTCTCTCTCCCTGCTACCGGAACGATGTTGTTAAAAGTTTCGATACTCTCTTTTTGAATCTTTCAAATAATGTCTTGCTCACCAGCACACACATACACACGTGCACACACACAAACTCACACTAACTCGGATCAAATTGTTTCTCCCTGCTACTTGTATACAGCCTCTCTCTCTCTTTCTATCTTTGAGACACGAACTGCTAGATAGCAATTGAATAGAATGAGAATTATTTTATTCGCCAATGGTGATTGGGCACACAAGGAATTTGTCTTGGTGCATATGCTCTCAGTGTACATAAAATAAAATATAGATTTGTCAAGAATCATGTGGTACAACACTTAATAATTGTCATAGGGGACAAATAAACAACAATATGGGTTTTTAGATATTTTTTAAATATTAGATTTGTTTATTGTATACTGTTTTATTGTTGTTGTGAGCTGCCCCGAGTCTGCGGAGAGGGGCAGCATAATAAATAAATAAATATAAATAAATAAATAAATAATATTAATAAAAATCTTAAGGATGCAGTCCTTAACAAGTTACAGGAATAAGTTGCAGTCATAAGTGGGAGGAAATGAGTGATAGGAATGATGAGAAAAAACTAGTTGTAATAGTAGTGCAGACTTAGTGTTGAGGGAATTATTTGTTTAGCAGAGTGATGGCATTCAGGAAAAAACTGTTCTTGTGTCTAGTTGTCTTGGTAAGCAGCGCTCTGTAGCGACGTTTTGAGGGTAGGAGTTGAAACAGTTTGTGTCCAGGATGTGAGAAATCAGTAAATATTTTCACAGTACTCTTTTTGACTCGTGCTGTATACAGGTCCTCAACGGAAGGCAAGTTGGCAGCAATTGTTTTTTTCTGAATGAATGGGCCATTGGATTTATATTTGCATTGAGGTTCCTTATGGATTAGTAAAATTTGCTAGTGCATGTTTGCAAGTCACTTTGGTACAGAAAAATAAATCTGAAGAGTAGGTCTATCGTGTTTAAAGAAAAACAAAACTTTTGTTCATAGTGGGAAGAATTTATCTAAAGAATAAAGAAGAGTATAGAGGAGAAATAAGGTAGAAAATCAAGTGGTGCTTAAAATCCTTTGAATTTTCAGTTCTTACCACCTTGCTTCTGTCAAACTCCTGCTACTTCTTAGAATTGCTACCTAAAATAGGTTGATTAATGGAAAATGTGTAGTGAGATACATAAATTGATAAACATATATAAATTAGATGGCTTGGGGGGGGGGATTAGAGAACCATCTCTCAGACTTTGCCTCAATAATGAAATTGTGCTAAATGATCTCCAAAGTGCCTCCCAATGCTATAATTCTACCATTTGGATTAAATAGCAATCCTTATATTAAAGCTGTTTTTTTAATTTTATGAGATTTAAGTATCTAAATAATAAAAACACTCTGCATAGCTTTAGGCAATTTTCTGTCATATCAATCCAATATCTGTGCCATATTTATTTATTTATTTATTTATTTGTTTGTTTGTTTATTTTATTTATTTATTAAATTTGTATGCCGCCCCTCTCCGCAGACTCGGGGCGGCTCACAGCAGTGATAGAAACAATGTACAATACAAATCTAATAATACGAAGTTAAAAACCCATAATTTAAAAAACATGCACACAACACACCATACATAAATTATATAGGCCTGGGGAAGATATTTCAAATCCCCCATGCCTATGTTCCTCTGCAGTACTTAAAACATGATGGGAGTTTCACACATACATTTTAGCCTTTCACATTTCCCTCAAAAAGTCACAAGAATTCACATATTCTTTCTGAAAGTATGCGCTTGCAAAAAAAAATCATTATTAGAACCAGGTTACAAATATATGCCTCTCAATAGGAAGATAGGTTTGTTTGTTTGTTTGTTTGTTTGTTTGTCTGTCTGTCTGTCTGTCTGTCTGTCTGTCTGTCTGTCTGTCTATTTATTTATTCATTCATTCATTCATTCATTCATTCATTCATTCATTTATTTATTTATTTATTTATTAGATTTGTATGCCGCCCCTCTCCGCAGACTCGGGGCAGCTAACAACAATAATGAAACAACATGTAACAAATCTAATACTGTATTTAAAATAATTTTTAAAACCCTTATTTAAAAAGATGCAGGATTGACATGTTTTCAAATCAGTTATCATGTTTAGTGATATAATAATTGTTTGAGATAGACACTATTAAATACTGTAGAGACAGTAGTTGGGGCAAAAGTTGTAATCTAGCACACACATATTATGAGTATATTCCTTTATGTTTTTCAAGTAACAAAAGACTGTGTTTCCCACTATATCAGGGATATGATCTGGATTCAATAAAGTGAACTGATGCCCTAAGTACAGCTCAACAATGTTGGCCTTTGGCTCTCCCATTGCTTAACTGACAAGACATAAAGACTCAATAAGTGCTGAAGGTGAAATAAGAGATCAAAAATTCAGTTTTCTTCCAAGCTGTGCCTAAAGCTGGCTCCCGAAGCTATATGTAATATAAATATTTCTAATATATATCGATAGATAGATAGATAGATAGATAGATAGATAGATAGATAGATAGATAGATAGATAGATAGATGTAGGTAGGTAGGTAGGTAGGTAGGTAGGTAGATAGATAGATAGATAGATAGATAGATAGATAGATAGATTTATTTAAAAAACAGCAGGTAATATAAGCAAGTTATTTATTTATAACTAGGGCAATACAAACATGAAAAATGTCAACACTTTTAAAGGCATTTTTAAATGAATTGTTATAATGGAAAAATGAAAATACAAATATTTATGGAAGACTAAAATCAAATATAACAATGAATGAGTTATGGGCAAGTGGGAAAAAAATCTGTGGTGCCCACCATTCCTTGGTAAACTCTAAATATATTCTTATTTTGCTTAATAGTTAATCCAAGACAGTATATTCTCCTTGTAAATAATATGACCCGCACTATAGAATTGTTGTGGAATAAGAATAGAGGTAAAAGACAGAAAAACACACTCCTCGTTTGTCTGTTGACTGAAGTATCTTCAGTCTATATTTCATCCCTCCTTCCCTCCCTCCCTCCCTCCCTCCCTCCATCCATCCATCCATCCATCCAGTTTTTCTCTATAACAATAACCTGTGAGTTCAATTGGCTCAAAGGAAGCTTTGATGAGAGCTTCAATGACTAAGGGTGAACTTGAACCTCGGTTTCCCATTCCTGGCCCAACACCTGAAGGACTGTGCCGTATTTCTATACCACTTCCTATACAACTGCACCTCAATGCAGTTATGATTGACTTGGGAGAACACGATTGTCCAAAGTTGAGAAAGCTTGAAGAGGATTCCTTGGATCGTCCCCTAATTTTCCCCAAGAAACTCATCTAAGGGGGGAAAATGATTGTGTAGGTCTCATATTTACCTTGCTGGCCCTTCACTTTTGTTTCCCCTCCTAAAAATTAATAAACGCATATCCATGTATCAGTTTCCTTCCTTCTCTGTTTCTCTCTCATCACTGTCCAAAACATTTGTCGTATTCTGCAAATTTAGAAGGGAGGGCTAATTGCAGTCAATGCTGCGTTGAATCAGCATGTATTCAAATCAACAGGGACTAAAATAAGGCTACATTAGCTTGTTCTCTGGACCTGTCAAACTTCCAAAGAGATTAAACAGCTGACCCTTTCATCCCTAACATTGTTCCACCAGAGACATTTCTGTCACTATTTTTGCCACACGGCTTTCTAAGATGCTACAAAGCCTGGGGCGACCTCTGCTACATTTCAGTCTTGTTTATTGATTTCTGACCCAGTGCTTAATAGTTTTCCCAGTCTCCCTGAATGGCTTTTGTAAGCAATAGGGTTTGTACATCTCCTCGATCAATACCTTTTATATTTACAATAAAATTGAAACTCCTTCTGCTGGGGGTGCAGGCCGGCATTTGTCATCCTCCAACAAGGGAAAACTATGTCATTATCTGAATTAAAACATTTATTTCTGATTAAGAGAGTGTCCTATCTCATTAATTTTTCCCTTTCCAATAGAAGGGGAATAGAATCTTATTGATTTTTGCACTTTTACACATCTTCACTGCTGGGAAGATAATTGAGAAGTTAGCCAGAATAAATGAAGTTTCAAGTCTAGCGGGCGAGCCAATACCTTCCAAATTCAAGGTGTTTTTATGAAGCTGGATTTTAATTTGTTGGCAAGCTGAAGCAGTGGGACTTCTTCAGCTGAGTAAATTGGATTAAGAGTAGAGTCTCCTTGAAGCATGTCTTGGTGAATGCTGAGGGGCTCATTCCCTTAAGACAGCAATCAAATTGCCCTCCTTCAAAACTCAAACTTGCTTCAAGAAGTTGACAAAAAGCTTGTTAAATTAAGTTCCTTTCATAGTACCTCTGCTCTTAAAAGGCAACTTTAAATCCACTCTCAAGTTGAACTACACCTCCAGGATTTTCACATCCACTGATTACACTTTCTTCTAAATAATGAGATTGCCATCATTAGAAGGATACTTCTCTTATCAAAGACTTCCTACTCTATCAGCAAGAGCAATTATAATGTAGAATGTTTACAATCTGTGTCATGTTTGTGGATTCGTTCTTTATCCTGCTACACATCCAAATATAGATTATTCTCCTGCTTGATTTATGTTTCGGTGAGCAATACTTGTTCATCACACATCTCTTCGTATCTTCTGTTAGGCAAGGCACAAGATTACGTCCATAGAATAGAGTATGTGTAATCTATATTTTATTTTATTGACCACTGATCCTTCAAAGAATGATGTCAGGCCTTTCCAACTTCTTGCTTTCTTGTGTGAGGCAAAAAAAAGAGAGAAATCCAGAGATTATAGCTAATTAAGGGTACAAGAAAGGAAAATCTATCTTTGCTACATAATAATACAACGGTAATGTCAAAAGAGTAAAAAAAATAACAGTCCCTATTATAGGTTTTGATTTTATAGTAAGTATGGAGTCCTTCAAGGAAACATGTACGGTACATGAAATAATTTGACATTTTTCTTTTCTTCATTTATATACTTTTTACCCTGCCTTTATTTTTGGTCAACTCAAGACAGCAAACTTAATTTTCTTTCTTTCCTATTTTCACAACAACAACCATGTGAGGTGGGCTGGGCTGAAAAGTCATGCATTTAGTTGGCTCTCTTGTTTTGCCTTTTGTCCTCTATAAAGTTTTTGGTAACCAGTGAGTTTTGCCCACTTACAAGAGTTGTTTTCTGTTATTTCTCAGTCACAGGAATAATAATTTTGAATGTATCCTGTATGATATATTTGTACAATATTCATATAACTGAATTGTTGATTAATAAAAGTTCATAGAACTTAGCTGTGCAAATTTATCTGTGAGGGAGATGGGCAGTTTCTAAATTTGATAAATAAATAAATAATCTACTGTTGGGCAAAAGCTTTTAGACATGAAATTATATTACTTGTGGAAGGCAGGCAGGCAGGCAGGCAGGTAGGAAAGAAGGAAGGAAGGAAGGAAGGAAGGAAGGTAGGAAGGAAGGAAGGAAGGAAGGAAGGAAGGAAGGAAGGAAGGAAGGAAGGAAGTCATGAAAAGACTGGAACTCACAAACACACAGTTTTTAACCCAGAACTTTAACACCTACACCAAACTGCTTTATGGTATCTAATATAAAAGGTTAATCTTATTTTAGGACTGAAATTGACAATAAACAATTTATAAGATTGTTTATAAGATTGTTTATAAGATAAACAATTTATAAGATTTATAAGAAGACAGGGAATAATGGTCAAACAAAAGGTCATTGAGATATCACAGAAAACCCAGTAAACAATCTGCAATCACTCCAAGTTGATCTAGTTAATTAAGGGACGTGTATAAGTGCACCAGTGTGCTTACTGTCCCTGTACAATTGTTCCTTCTTATTAGTACCCATATTATATATATAAACAATGTTATATCAATGTATATTATAAATATGTACGTGACTAAATAAATAGTTAGTTTGTTCGTTAGTTAGTTAGTTCGTTCGTTCATTCGTTCGTTCGTTCTAACCAGGAACAGCATTGGTTGAAGTTCCGTGAAACGGAATGAGACACTGCAGTTGTTAACTGTATTGAGAAACTATAACGTTCAGATTTAAATGCTGACATGGTGTCTTCTTAAAGGGCCAGAAGTTCCTCATCTCATTAGAAAATGGGGATATCAAGGCTTTGTACAAGATATGATGGTTAGATTCTCTCAATTTTTCTTTCCCAAAGGAGACTTAAGATTGTTAGGTAAATGAATGTGCACTCCCATTTTTCCATTACAAAAAGACATTTATGATTAATTCCAAAGGAAAATGGACAAAACAAGTCACAGTCATTAAGTTTACCATGGTGCTAGTGACTTGTACTTTACCATCAACATCTATTTGTTCTCTGCTGCCTGATGCAGCTTGCCTAAACATTTTAAGTCAAAGCGTGAGAACCATGCTTGAAAAGATCTAAATAGCTAATCTGACCCCTTAAGGCCTAAATAAATTAAATAAAACATTTAATTATTTAAAAAAACAATAGTTTGCTGGAAACAAGACTTTTAGATTAATGATCAGGTAGTAAAGAAATAAACGCAACATTTAGCATCCAAATATGGTAGCTGTTTATGCTTCTTCAAAAGCATCACTTTATCTCAGAGGGCAATACCTGTCAAGAGAACAGCTGACATTATCTTAATATCCTGTCACGACTAGTTCTGATTATTATTCCTTTCTGCCTCAAAAGCAGGTCTCATAAAACATGGGTAACTTGCCAGAAAAATAATCAAATTAAATGATAGAATACAAATGCTAAGGACCCTTGTCCTTGCTGAGTGGTTTAATACTCCATGTATCTTGACTGATACATAGGTAATAGATAGAAGATACCGTAGTTACACAGATAGTCAGGCGTGGGAAGAAGAGAGGGAGGGGAGGAGAGAGGAGAGGAGAGGAGAGGAGAGGAGAGGAGAAGAGAAGAGAAGAGGGGAGGTTTATAATACAACATATCAATGATAGGAGATTAAAAGTGCTATGTCAAGGGAGAACTTAATTTCTTGCTGTATTTTAATGCATGGTCCAAAGTTCCCAAGTATGCAAAAGGTTGAATGCATTCATCACTAACCATTCTGTTTTCCCTCTTTACACCAATGAGAAATTACAAGATTATCAATGACCTTCCTCCCAATGAGGCCCCCTAATTATGGTCATTTGTTATACAAGAGAGATGAATAGATAGGGTTTGCCCAGAATAAAAATATTATTTAAGAGCTATACTATTGATATGGGAAATGTAATCCCAATTTATTTAAACGTTACAACTGTATTGACAATGTATTCTTTGTCAATTAACCCTGCGAGGCTGAATCAGGTAAAATATCAGTGTCTAGTATACTCATATCCATATTCTGCTTTGGTTGCACGATGGCATTCTGCTGAAATAAATCCTGTTAATGCGACTTTC
Organism: Erythrolamprus reginae; assembly: GCF_031021105.1. NCBI lineage: Eukaryota > Metazoa > Chordata > Lepidosauria > Squamata > Dipsadidae > Erythrolamprus > Erythrolamprus reginae. The sequence continues at coordinate 83,892,576 of NC_091952.1, read as the reverse complement.
TGCACCTTACAAATAGAGCTGTTTTTTCATACTTACCACACCCATTTATTCCTGTTCCCTGCATGAGAGTGTTTAGAAAACCTTCATGTTGAACAGCTTTCATGTGAATGCACGTCCTTAAAACATAAAAAGTTATTGTCAGCTCTTCACAATTCATTATTTACCCTGTTTTGAAAGAGCAGGATGAAAATTATGTTGCGCCGGACAGGGAATGAAACTCGAACACAAGAGCTGGATGAAAAATGGGTCACTTTATTGATTACAGTAATAGACCTGTAGAGGGTACTAAATGGGGTGAAAAAATCCTGAACAAAACATACTTGGGCAGCCAATGGGCGAACTCCTTGCTTGGTAAGGGTGAAGCGAGCCCCGCCTTCACCCAAATTGAAAGCCACGCCCAGCATGTGGGAGGGCTCACCTCCATGACCCGGAACCGGAAGTGACGCAGATGAGCCCCAAGTGCTCCTCCCTCCCACCACTCTGTCCGTGGAGGAGGCATGAGTTGTGAGACGAAGGAGCCCATCACCTTTTAACAGATGCCCAAGAGAGAACACACGGTTGCAACTGACACCCTTTCCACCCCGTTTTTGCCAATAGTGACCAAATAAAGAAAATTCAATCAACCTATTTACAACGATACACCCCCTAACCCAATAAAAACCTCACACCTGACCAGGATGGAGAAGGCGAAAAAACAATCTGAAATAAAGCTTCCAGACTGCCAAAAATTTCTTCTCGGCCCCAAAGGGCGACCTCTGCCAGACACCCTGGATAGAGTGGAGGGTGGGTGGGTGACCGATCTGGAGGGCGAGCAGGGAGCAAAGGGGCGAGGGCGAGGGATGCAGACCCTGAAATACCCCTCCCCTCGCTCCCGGTGGCCCCTGCGAGCCAACCACAGCTCGTGGTGGCTCTGACGCTTGGCGCCCCGCCAATCAGCTGGGAGGCGGCGTCCCGCCCCCTCCCAGCTGCGACGGACGTCCGGACGGGGCAATTCTTCCCCCGGCCGGACGGGCAAGCTATTTTGCTGCTGAAAGCAGCGCGTGGGCGTGCCTGTGCTCTGCGCAGGCGCGCCCAGCTGGGAGGCGGTGTTCTCGCCCCTCCCCGCCGGCGCAACTATCGGCCGGGCGAAAATCGCCTGGCCTCTTAATTTTTCCCGAAGGTGTAGAAGTAACTAGGACAATTATTTTGTTTGAAAAAGAAAGCCGGAAGTCAGTTTAAAAGCAAGTTTAATCCAATGTGCACCTTGTATGTTGGCATAATAAGAAAACATGAAAGTTGCTCAATTAGCTTATGGTTGATTTTTAAAAACCATTCAGAAGTTATTCCTTGCTTTTTCTATTTTGTATTCTGCACATTTGCCACAAGCTGTCATTATTCCATGCTCATCGACAGAAGAGTTATAGTTTGCAAAAACCTATCAGGTAGGCTGGACATCAGATAATTGAGGTGATGATCAGCGGTAGCAAAAAACAATTGATAGTGAAAGTGTCAGAGGCCGTACCTAACTAAATCTGTACCCTCTGTCTCCTTTAGCCTTTCTTTGGAATGGGCAGAATATGGAATAATATGGACAGGCCAGATGTGCATCAGTAAAAGGTAAGGCAGTGCATAACACTTCTTAGAAGAACTTTGATAGGTTATGTTATGTACTGACAGGTTTGTACATGGTTTCACCCAGGTCCAGCATTTGAACGGGAGAATGCTCAAATGCTATTGGTTGTTGCATTTGACAGCTCCCTATAAAAGGGCTAGCTGTCAGACTGTAAATCTCTTCTCTTCTCCTCTCCTCTCTTCCCTTCCCTTCCCTTCTCTCTCCTCTTCCCACGCTTGATATCTATCTAATTATCTTCTATCTATTACCTACTGTATGCATCAGTCAAGATGCACGGAGTATTAAATCACTCAGCAAGGACAAGGGTCCTTACCATTTTTATTCTATCATTTAATTTGATTTTTTTTAAAACAGTTGTTGAGTAAAGAACTATTCTGAAGTCTGTCTCCTGTCTTCATTCCCACAACTTAATAGTGGCGATGAAGGCTTGGGACCAAGAGAACGAAGACAATCTACCTGAGGACCGCAACCAGCCAGGCAGTTTTCAAGAGGAACCTCTTCCACCTCATCGTAAATGTCTGCCTTTCACCCACCGGCGCCCTTCAACCCGGCCAAAGAGAAGCAAATGATCTCTTGGGTCTGACTGATAACAGAAAGAGAGCCTTGTTCCTAAGTCACTGTGGTCCTGAGGTGTTCGGCACTGCACAATCACTGTCAGACCCATATAACCAAGTAGTAGACTCCAGTACAGGGGTGTCAAACTTAAGGCCCATGGGCCGCATCCAGCCCACAATGTATGAGGGTCGCCCAGAAAGTAATGCACCATATTTCTTTTCTCAGCCTACAGTAATGGTACGAATGCAAAACTTTAGATATACATTATTTGAATTGTCAGGAGTGTGTGCATAAATTTTGCATTTCTTCAGACAGATACATAGTTGCAACAGTGTTTCAAAAGGGCATCTGTAAGTGATGTACGTTACAAGCAGCTGTTATCGTTGAATTTCTCACTGTGGAGAAAGAAACTGTCGGGAACATTCACAAACGTTTGTGTACAGTTTATGGAGAATGTGCAGTCGACAGAAGTACGGTTAGTCGCTGGGCACAGAGGGTGAGAACGTTACAGTGCAGAAATGGCTTTGGGACCAGAACAACGAGTGGTACCAACAGGGCATATACACCTTTATGTCTCACTAGAGGAAGGGCATAGAACGGGACAGAGATTACGTGGAAAAATAGGAAGTGTAGAAGAAACATCATTCTTTCTTGGGTTTTATTCTGTTCAATAAATAATTGTTAAAGAAAAAAATGTGGTGCATTACTTTCTGGGGGACCCTCGTAGTTGGATCTGGCCCACAGGGCCATCCTGGAAAATATAAGAGGCCAGCCTGTGTTGCTTCAGCCTGGTCTATCTGCCTTACTTCAGCCTGATCTACCCAATGTGATGAGGAAATATTCCAGCAGTTTGGGGAATGGTGTCAAGCTGACCATGCCTATTCAGTCAGCCACACAGTGAGTAGTGTCAAGCTAGCCATGCCCACCTGGCCCCCTGAGGTCAACTGATGAAGCCCTCAATGAAATTGAGTTTAACACCCCTTGATCTAGTGTCATATTTGTTGCAATTTTGAATAGTCACTAAATGAACTGTTGTAAGTCAAGGACTACAGGATAGTTTCATTTCTCACCTGATTGGTTTGTGGGCAAATTGTGTTTCTTTTAAAGTGTATGCAAACACATTTTGAGAAAATATTATTTCACTGAAAGAGTAGTAGATCCTTGGAACAAATTTCCAGCAGACGTGGCTGGTAAATCCACAGTAACTGAATTTAAACATGCCTGGGATAAACATATATCCATCCTAAGATAAAATACAGGAAATAGTATAAGGGCAGACTAGATGGACCATTAGGTCTTTTTCTGCCGTCAGTCTTCTATGTTTCCATGTTTCTAAATGTAGAGAGAAAAGTGCCTATCATGTTCCACAAAAATTTGTCCACCTATTGCAGATTCTGAACCAAAACTTGACAATTCATTGATTCATTTATGAAACATGTAGACTCTGCATCTTATCTGTATAGATAACTGTAACCAGGCAGTGATTCACATTGTGCATACATTATTCATATCTGTATGCATCAGCATAACAGATATCAACGGGAATGTAATTCCTTTTTGAGAGTCCCCTCCCGACTTTGAGAGACAGTGCCAGTTAATTTAATATAGACTCTAGATTGATTTATGACCAAGGAATAGATAAAATGATTGTCATTGGAATTACAGTAAAATTATAATGACATGTCTTCTTTTTCCACAAGCCACTCCCTGTATGTACCATAATTCAAAGTGCAGAATGACAATAACACTCACCCTGAAATTTATATTCATGATTATAAATTAAAGGGTTTTTGGCTGGACCTGGGCAAGTGGTGTAAATTTGCAATTTCCAAACTGTTTTTATGGGATTGGATTGGGAGTATGATCTATCAAGATTGGTGACAAAAGAAGTAGCCAATGTGACAGCTACCCTGTTATGGGATCATGAGGGACACCATGAGTAAATTCAGCCAATAATGCATTAGTTCTTAAGATAGCAATGTCAAACTTGGATACAAATGGAGATAGAGCACCAGAATAAGTTAGAAAATATCCCAGAGGGGGAGGGGGGAATCAAACCAGTCCAGAAATTTCAATTATTTTTTTTAATAGGACACAAAAAAATTCCCTTTCTTGATAAAAATTGTTTTAGCACATATCCCTAACAATATACAGTGTTCCCTCGATTTTTGCGGGTTCGAACTTCACTAAAAGTCTATACCACGGTTTTTCAAATATATTAATTAAAAAATACTTTGCAGTTTTTCCCCCTATACCACGGTTTTTCCTGCTCGATGACGTCATATATCATCACCAAAATTTTGTCTACCTTTAATAAATATTTTTTAAAATAAACTTTAATAAAGAAACATGGTGAGTAATAATCTAAATGGTTGCTAAGGGAATGGAAACTTGCAATTTAAGGGTTTAAAGTGTTAAGGGAAGGTTTGTGATACTGTTCATAGCCAAAAATAGTGTATTTACTTCCGCATCTCTACTTTGCGGAAATTCAACTTTCGTGGACAGTATCGGAACGTATCCCCCGCGAAAATCGAGGGAACACTGTATATGGGAATATAGAAAAAAGTTCCAACTGGTGGCTTTAGCTGATGCAGCTCACTTAATTTCTCCATTTTGAGACATATCTCCATATTGGGATATCTGCTGCTTCAACTATTTTATTTTATTTTCTAAAGTCGATAGACAAATGTTTGTCTATGGGTCCATCTGATAATTGTACAACAGTGTGCAAGAGTGTGCATCCTGTCAAGTGAGAGTTATCAGATACGACAGTGATGCATTTACCACTTGCAAATAAGACTTTTTTGTTTGTAACAAAGCTTGTAATTTTGCTGTGAAGCAAGGGTGCATAGTAGGAGCCCCACATCAAAATTGCAAAAAAAAACCATCCAATGAGAAATAGCAAATAAATACAGAAATGATCCCTTCAGATGTTCTGAATTTCTGCAGCCCAGATATGGTAGTCCTATCTAGGGACCAACACACCCCGCCCCAGCAATTTGCTGGCGAGTTAATTCAATCCCAACCTGCAGAACTCTCTGGAAGTGACCTTCATTTTAACATAATGCCAGAGTAATGACTAGATAACCTCTTGATTGCTATTGCAAAGAATGCAGTCAGTCAGATTTTAAGACTTGTGGATGTCTTTTAAAACTATATATTGGTAACTCAGGTATAAATTTAAAATGCAGAAGAATTTTTAAATTGTCCTGTAGGTTTCCTATCAGTAATGGGTTCTAAAACTCACGGCTATCAGTTTGCGTTTGTGCTTCTGTGCATGCACAGAAGTGTCTGAACATGCACAGAAGCATCCCAGGTGGGTGGGCAGAGCTTCCCACCACCGCTACTACTGGGTCGCTCAACTGGGCCAGAATCAGAAGCAAACCACTGCTGGTCCCTATATGTTCATTCCTAGGTCATCTACGGCTCCTGGAAATAGACTCAGAGGCAGTTCATTATTCTTCTCCTCTTGGGTCAGTTCTAGTCAATGTTGGTGGGAGGGAAGCAGTGTAGTCCTGATTTGAGGGGTGCTTCAGGCTCCTTTCTTCTTTATATCACCTACATGAAGCTGGTGGGGAAAGGGTATCATTGGCATCCACTGGTATGCAACCCACACCAGCCAGAAGGGACCTGGTCAGCACCAAATATGCCCATGTCACACCAACACTCCGCAGTCTGCATTGGTTGCCGATCAGTTTCCGGTCACAATTCAAAGTGTTGGTTATGACCTATAAAGCCCTTCATGGCATCAGACCAGATTATCTCCAGGACCGCCTTCTGCCGCACGAATCCCAGCGACCAGTTAGGTCCCACAGAGTGGGCCTTCTCCGAGTCCCGTCAACAAAAACAATGTCATTTGGCAGGACCCAGGGGAAGAGCCTTCTCTGTGGCGGCCGCTGCCCTCTGGAACCAACTCCCCCCAGAGATTACAATTGCCCCCACCCTCCTCGCCTTTCGTAAGCTCCTTAAAACCCACCTCTCCCTCAGGGATGGGGGAACTGAGATATTCTTTCCCCCTAGGCCTCTACAATTTATGCATGGTATGTTTGTATGGATGTTTGGTTTTATAAATAAGGTTTTTTTTAGTTGTTTTAGTATTGGATGGTTACATGCTGTTTTTATCACTGTTGTTAGCCGCCCCGGGTCCATGGAGAGGGGCGGAATACAAATCCAATAAATAAATAAATAAATGTGGCACAATTCATCAGGCCAAGTGATCAATCCTAGCATATGAAGACGGGGGATGGGGGCTGGATAGAGAAGAAGAGACTTCATCTAAATCTTTCCAAGACTGTGAGTTTGGGGCCCCACAAATCCTGTGTAAAAAAATTTACCACCACACTCTGGGCATGGCTTATTTTATGGGTGTGGCTTGCTGAACATGTGACCAGGTGGAGTGGCTTGACAATCATGTTATCAAGGGGTGGTTTAAAGGTCCTATGACTGGCTTAAAGGTAGCCAAACTTGACGTCACTCACGTCAAGGGTTTGGTTTAGTGTTAGTGTTCTCCTCGTCTCAAAGAGATACAATTTCCCTATCTATTTACTATTACTGAAAATACAAAATATACTATTTAATTCTATGTGTATATGCCATGTGTGTACATACATATTACACACAGGCACACAAAAATATACATTATCTAGTATATTAACTGTGTGTGTGTGTACACACACAAACACACACACATCTCTTCTAAAATTATACACATTCAACCTCATTTACTGAGAAAAGAAAAACATACCCAGAGTCTAGAAGGGAAAAAAAGGGGGGGAAATTCAAAATTTTTCTATTGGTTCTGCATACCTGACCAAAATTTTTCTACCAGTCCTGCGTACCTGACCGTACCCATAAGAGCCAATCACTGGTATGGGGGATTGACTTTGGGACACAGAAGGAAGCGTCACAGCCAACTTAGCCCAAAAGAAGGATGTGGCCATGGCAAATATCTCAGAAAGGACCCTCTCTACTTTCTTTGGCTGAAAAGGCAGTAGGGGAGAAGGAGGGAATGTACTTTCAGATCTGCAAGATTGATGCTAGCCTAATCAGGTAGTCTAGACAGGGGAAATGACCAGGTGAGCGAATTATGCTTTATTGTAAGGTTACATTAACAGAACCATGCCAGTCTGAAAGTAAAATTTAGGTTAATTAGATATACCTAATATTTTGGGAGTATTGAAGGCTACAGAGAGCAAAATGATAATACATAATGCATACTTCAAATATGCACATGAAGAGGAGGATTTCTCTAATTTTTATTTTGTTCCTCCTTCAAAATGTACCATGAATTTATAGCCATTATGGGCAAAGGAATTCTGTAGACCATAACAAGAGGAATCAAGAATTGGTCCTGACCTACAGTTTAACACAATGCACGAACCAGACGGGTGCCTGACACAATTACCCTCAAGAAATAAAATTTGTCTTCTGACATGGAAAAGACAAGGAGGCAACCCTGTTGCATATCAGAATTCATGAGAGTGAGAAATCTCATCCAAGTAGGCTGCGGTCACAAGTAGAAGCTCTTTCTTGAGCAGAAACAGCTGGAAAGCAAGATCTCAGGGTTCCAAATAGCATCCAAAATTAAATCAGAGTCCAAGGCAAAGTATTCTTCAAAGTTCCAATGGCACATCTGGTTGAAACCCAAATCTTGAGTTTCACCGCCCAGTTGAAAGTTCGAATCTTTACCTCAACACCAGCGGTGGACTGCTCCTATTACTGTTACATGTCCAATTCAGTATCTTGTAAAAATAACTGTGGGGTCCACCAATGATGAGAAAATATGGATGGAAATTTACAAGACAAGGTGAAAAAGAGGGATTTATAAACTCAGTCTTGATATGAGGCCAGGGATTCATTTGCTAAAGATAGTGTCTCTTTTTTGCCATTTTGGTTGACCCTTATAATAAAACTACCCAAACTGTAATCACTCAGTGAATCCACTTCAACTCTGCATTAAAATTGCTTGTTGCTAATCTTGGAAAAGAAAAGCCATATACAGTGTTCCCTCGATTTTCGTGGGTTCAAACTTCACGAATAGCCTATACCACGGTTTTTTAAAAAATATTAATTAAAAAATACTTTGCGGGGATTTTTCTATACTACGGTTTTTCCCCGCCCGATGACATCATACGTCATCGCCAAACTAATAATTTTTTAAATAAATAACAAAAAAAAATTTTTGTTCATAAATAATTATGTTTATAAATATCAGGATCATGAAGCGTCTTATTCAATGGTGAGTACCAGTAATAATGGTGAGTAAATGGTTGTTAAGGGAATGGGAAATGGTAATTTAGGGGTTTAAAGTGTTAAGGGAAGGCTTGTGATACTGTCCATAGCCAAAAATGGTTTATTTACTTCCGCATCTCTACTTTGCGGAAATTCAACTTTCGTGGGCGGTCTCGGAACACATCCCCTGCGAAAATCGAGGGAACACTGTACATTATGAGCCATGGTGGTACAGTGGTTAGAGTGCAGTACTGCAGGGTACTTCTGCTGACTGTTGCAATTTGGCAGTTCGAATTTCACCAGCCTCAAGGTTGACTCAGTCTTCCATCCTTCTGAGGTGGGCAAAATGAAGACCCAAATTGTTGGGGGAAATATGCTGACTTTGTAAACCACTTAGAGAGGACTATAACAAAGCACAGTAAAGTGGTATATAAGTCTGAGTGCTATTGCTATTGCTATTGGCAGCTGTTGTGAGTGGTCCCTGACCAGCTCAGTTAGTCACAGATTCTGAGGAGGCCAGTACCTGCTAGGCCAGTATTCTTGACCGCTGAGTCAGAGAGTGAAAGTGAGGGAGAATTGGAACCTGAGTAACCTGGGGAACCACTAAAGACTGTAGAAACCCCCATGATGGTAATATCTGACTCAGAGAAGGAGGGAGACATTGGGGATCATGGGCCCCTATTAGATGCCAGGGTCAGAAGGTCACGAAGCAAACAGGAATATCTTTATGGGAAAAGTTCTAGAAAGTGAATATCTCTATGAAAGAAAGTCTAGACAGTGAATATCTCTAGGAAATAGTTGACCACACCCAGGGAGGATTTATGGGAAAAGAGGTATGGAAATTCAACGTTTGTAATGGTGGAAGTCCTAGATCCAGTGTTCCAGAAATGCTTTGCTGGCAAACTGCTATTATTCCTTTAAGTTCATCATGCAGAGATGCAGCTGTCTGAGGAAAAGCTGAAGATTTGTGAGTGTGTGTGTTTGAAGGACATTAGAACACTGAGGAATGTCTAAATTAGATTTGGTTCCCAGCTGCAGTCCACTCCTTATGTATTAAACAATTTGATCAGAAACATTGCCACCATGGACTAAAAGCCTGACCTTGTTTTTTACAAATCATTTTTAAATATAGATACATTTCGTTTGAATTCTCTGCGAGCGGGTGCTGCTTTGTTCCGATCCGATTAAGCCTAAGCACAGCAGCAGTACTCAAAAATGATAGATTAATATATTTATTTGGCATGGTTGCCAAATAAAAGGAGTTTTTATGCATATGCTCTGGGAATGTGTTGAAGTTCAAAAATTTTGGAAGGAAGTACAGAATGAAATTAACAATATGCTAAACATTAATTGGATAATCACGAAAGAATCAGCAACACTAGTTAAACATGGGGAATTACGAGAATTTAAAGAAATCAAAACAGCAGCTTTGGAAAGCGCTCAAGCAGTAGTGGTATTAGGGTGGAAGGACAGCAATAAATGGACAATCCAGAATTGGTACTGGTACATGGTGGACCACATCCACTTCGAAATTATGGAAATAAGATTAAATAACTTTGATGAAAATAAATTGGAGAAGCTGATGGCACGATGGAATAAGGTGAAAGATTATATCTTAAGTAGAATATATGACGACAATGTGAAAAATAAACTCCAATCACTCTTTGTATGTAAAGAAATGTAAACCGGAGCCAAGGAAGAAATTGAAATTTACTGTAAATAATTTAACCCCCTAAATGGTGGAGGGGTTATTGGTGTTGGGCACTTTTTCTTTAAGATTTTTTTGTTTGTTTGTTGTGATAAAAATTTAATTTAAAAAATTATTAATATATATATATATATTCAAAAGTTAAAAGCAGCATCAAAACCAACTTGTCTAAATTTTTCACGGATAATTTAGGATCGTTAATCTGATCACCATTTTATAGAGCTATTTCTTCCTCAGTACACTTGTAACTTGTTACACAGTAACAATCAAGAATAGATTTTGTCTGAGGATGAAGATGTGACATGAGATACTTCGTAGCTGACACCACCATCTAATCTGGATAGCAAGGAAGAATAGAGAGCATGGCAGGAGATTGACACACTGAGCAGAAGTAGCACTGGGACAGGGCCGCCTTACTACCAGATCTTAAGCATCTTGCAAATAAAGTGGCGAGACAGCAAAATGTAATCTTCTTGATCTCTCTTGAGAACCTTCCCTTTTAGGTCTATTCTCACACAGACTAAAACTTTTCGTCTCCCTGAAGCTTTTTATTGACCACCGCTGTCACCCTTGCTCTGACCAATGACCTCATCTGAATATTCAGCTGTATTGCAGATCACAAGTTCAAATGATTTTTTTTACCCTCTAAAAGACCTGTTTTTGTAGTGAGCTGATTCTAAATGACAATATTATAAGCAGTGTAATTGGAATTCCACAAACAATTTGCTCCTTCGAGTTATAGGCCTAATGTTCAGAGGAAAGCAAATGCCAATAATCTATTAATTGATATGCATTTTTTATCTCTTTGGGTAAGAATAAGTAGTACCTATGAATGTGATACCGTTGATATCAACAATCAATTGCTTTCCCCCCCTCTGTTTATAAATCTTGCACTTATTTTAACACAGGAACTGTTCCTGGATTTGAGGAGATCTCACAAGCAAGATCAATTCTAGCTCTTTTAAATTTTTATTTTAAATAAATTGGCTTTTAAACCTCCGGGCACCTGGAGGAGCTCTAAGGGGCAATTTCTCTTTTTACTTCGGGAATCCAATGAGGAAAATAATATGCTTTTAACAGAGAAAGATAACTTTTCATTGCTCTGTACAATACAGTAGAAAAACAGCAACCATGAGATTTACAAAGACATGAATAACTTTGTTTGTTAGTTTGTTAGTTTGTTAGTTTGTTAGTTTGTTAGTTTGTTAGTTTGTTAGTTTGTTAGTTTGTTAGTTTGTTAGTTTGTTAGTTTGTTAGTTTGTTAGTTTGTTAGTTTGTTTAGGACTCGGGACAGCTCACAACATAATAAAAACAGTATACAATATCAAAACCTAAAATCCAATTAATATAACTAACTACTTTAAAAACCCTGGAACATTTAAAAAAAATCAGTCACATTCAAACAACAAGCATACATCACATTCATCGGTTGAAAACTAGGGTCTAGTGATCCCAAGCATAGTGATATAGATGGGTTTTCAAGTTCTTATGGAGGGCGAGGAGGCTGGGGGCAGTACGAATCTCTGGGGGAAGCTGATTCCAGAGGGCTGGAGCTCCGACAGAGAAGGCTCTTCCCCTAGGTACCACCAAATGACACTGTCTAGTTGACGGGACTTGGAGAAGGCTAACTCTGTTTTATATTTATTTATTTATTTGTCAAACAAGTATAGTATTATAGTACATATTAACATAACATAAGTAGAATTTAGTAATAGAAAGAATAATAAGACAGTAGGACAGGGACATTAGGCACAAAAGTGCACTTATGCACACCCCTTACAGAACTCTTAGAAAAGGGTAGAGGTCGATTGTAGATAATGTAAGGTTGAAGATTTTGGGGTTGGGGGAAGCGACAACAGAGTCAGGTAATGAGTTCCAGGTGGTGACCACTCTATTGCTGAAATCGTATTTTCTGCAGTAGAGTTTGGAGCGATTTACATTCAGTTTGTATCTATTACGTGCTCTTGTGTTGTTGTTGTTAAAGGTGAAGTAGTCACTGACAGGGAGTACATTATGATGCATTTTTTCCTCCCATGTTCATCTCTCTCTTTCTATGATATGCCTATAGTGTGAGAACATTTTATATATTTTCTTAACTGTTCTGCATTTCATTTCTTGCCACTCTATTTCACCTGTTAGAAGTCCCAGATTCTGATTCCTTACTTCAACTGCTCCAATATAGAACCTTCTAATCAGTTCCTTAATCTCTATTTCTATTTGTCTTAGCTTCGATAATAATTATGTTTCTTCAACTTTTGTTTTCTTCTAATCAAAATGTAACTGAGATCTGTGCATGTAATTCTTTCGCCTAGGGTTACTTCCTGTCAGTTTGCACCAGATTTTGATAATGTTTATTTATTTCTCAAATTTTCTGTAATTAAATGGGTTGTGGGAAAATATAGAATTAATAATTTATTTGTCTGATAGTTTCTTGACAAAATTCAACGTTTTCAGCTTTGCAGTTTTATTCTCCCTTGGATCAGAAGAACTGATGCAAAAAGCTTCTACTGATTCCAAACAAGGCAACCAAATCTTTTGACATTTTGAAATAAATTACTTCATTTCTTAATTGATTTCTTTATGCAGTTCAGTTTTCTTTTCAGCGATTAAACAATTGCAAGATGGGGACACCACAAATTCACTTCTATGGGATTTTTAAAAATATAATGATTAAATGTAACAGCTAATTGTGCTTTCAAAAGGCTATCATTCTTCAGCAGAGGTCTTCAAACTTGGCAACTTTAAGAGTTGTGGACTTCAACTGCCAGGTGGAGAAATATGGGAGTTAAAGTCCACAAGTCTTAAAGTTGCCAAGTTCGGGGACCCCTGTAAATCTTGAAAAATAATGTGGGCATTGGGAATACCACAGAGTAGGTCCTTGAAAGGACACCCTTAACTTAGCAGCAACATCTCTGTGTAATGGTATTGAGCCTTGCATCCAGTAACACTTGTAGAGCAGACTTTTTCTAAAACAAGTTCTGAGAGATGTTAAAGGAATATACTTTGGAATCCTTAAAACCCCAAAGTGCAAGAAGGACATCTCTATGAACAACTAATCTAAGAGTCTAAGTATTCCTGGAGAATAGAGAATGATGTGTGATGCCATCAAAAAGAGTTAAAATAACGATAAAAACCCGATGTAGTTCTTGTTGAGGAAATCCTAGCATGAAATCCAGACTGCCCATTTTTATGTCTTAACTTTACTAGGAAAAAAAGAGTTGAATCTTTCATTTTCATCGCCAATCATCTCCAAATGGTTTTTAGCTAGTTGTAGACATTAATACCTGTCAAATCCTTGCTCAGCTTTTGGCGAGGGATAGGGGAGCAGTCTAGATTAGAAGTGTGAAAAACAATTGCCAATTGTGATTCCTGCTGAATGCTTTCTGAATGCCAACATAAATAAAGAGGGAAATAATAAAATGAATAAAACACACAACTTCATGATAGTTCATTTGAAAATACAGTGCACAAAATGTAGTGTTTTGTTCTCAAGGTGGTGATTTCCATGCATACTGAAGTATTTGTCCTCAAATGAAAAGTTTTGATTTAGTTGACACTTAATATAGGGGTTTTTTTTAATGTAACTTTTGTAATATAATCAGATGCCATGGGGATGGATGAGGAAACTTAAAGAGCACTAAAAGCTTTAGTCATTGTTCTCCCTACTTTGTGATTGGTTTTCTGAATATACATCCCCCCCTTCCAACACTTCAAAATCCCAGGTGACTCACACCTGATGTATTTATTATTACCCATTAGGCTGTAGTACAGTCTAACAACATCCAGTTCTAACTACCAACTAGCCAATAGGAGGTTAAAAAAATACACTAGGTGTGCTGAATAGCAATAAAGAATGTTGTGCTATAAATCAAGTTTCATTTCTGTATAGGTGGGAATGGTAATACACATGCCATAGGCAGGTATATTAATGTTAGCTATCTATAAATGAAAAATTGTGTACAGAAACATTCTCTTTGCTGTTATTTTAACACATTGTTTTCCTCCCTTTTCTGTTGTTATTTCTTAAAACACACACACAAATAGACAGATATTTTTTTCTGATAAAAATCATGTTTCTATTGGGATAGCTGCATTTTTCTTTATGAATATATTATTTCAGTTAAAGAACTATTGTATAATTCATGTCTTACTGAGAAAAACAATTCAAATAATGAGGCCTAGTCATTGCAAATTTTGAAAGTATCAGACAATCCAGAATGCGGTAAATACATACAGCCATAATGGAATAGTTATTGCATGTCAGTAAAATGTCACAAAATTACACAAAATATATTTATAGAAAATTGCCTGCATGCAACATTTATAAATGGTTATGATGGCTGTGACATAGATTGTGATTCAGATTGTAAATTAACATTAAATCTTATTTATGTCTTAAGTTTTGATCAGTAATTAAAACAGATCACATTTGACTTCGGTGTCCATTTGATGGTTTAATTAATTTCTTTGCCTAGATCCATTATCCAGACAAGGTTTTTCAAATTGTATTTTACAGAATACTAGAAGTCCAAGAGAATTTGATGAGGTTCCGTAAAAGATTAACAGCATTCATCATCTATCCCTTGACTGTCTGATGATCTTTCCTTTCTTCCTTTCTTCCTTTCTTCCTTTCTTCCTTTCTTCCTTTTTTCCTTTCTTCCTTTCTTCCTTTCTTCCTTCCTTCCTTCTTCTCTTTCTTTCATTCATTCATTCTTTCTTTCTATCATCTATGTGATTAGTGGGATTCAAATAATTTAACAACTGGTTCTCTGCCCTAATGATTGACTCTGTAGGTATGGCTGGGTGGTCATGTGACTGGGTGGGTGGGGCCAACTCACCATCACTCACATCAAGGGGTGCCTTGCCTCACCCAGCCTCTCTTCATCATATACAGCCATGCCTCCCCTACCACCCATTCCTTGTCATGCCTGCCAGCTCACCTCACTGGCACAAGTAGTTTTAGAATAAAAAGAATACTCACCTTGTGCAAATAAATAACAATCAACCAATGGAATAGCTTGCCTTTAGAAATTGTGGCGCTCCATCACTAGCAGCTTTCAAAAAGAGATGGGACAACTATTTGTCTGAAATGATAGGGTTTCGTGCTCGAGCAGGGAGCTGGATTAGAAGACCTCTGAGCTGCCTTCCAACTCTATTATTCTATGTTCTCTCTGTTCTAAATTGGGTGCTTCACAGCAGAAGCAATAGAGCTGGCTGGACCACACATGCATTAAATTCAAGGCCTGTATGACCAAGCTGCCTCATTGTCCCTTCTGTATCTTTTTCTCCCAAGAAGAAACAAAAAATATCCAAAACTGCAGCAGCTGTCTTAGGGAATTCCGGGAAGTATCAGCTGATCACAGACGTGATATTTAATACACTTTATAATGAAAATGTTTGTAATCTTGTGCTTCTTCCTGAAGGGAAAAGGTTAATCCCATCATAGATGGGCCATTGATGGGTTTCTTAGATGTCGAATTAAATAAGTAAGTAAGTAAGTAAGTAAATGTTCACTGCCCTAATTCCTGTCAGTTTCTGTTGTTTATACAATGTGTGTGCTGACTGCATTCCTGAGGTTTTGTTATTACAACTAAGTATTCACTTGCTAAGTGGTTATTGGTTGTCTGCAAGGAGCTATTAACTGAAGGGAGAGAGAAGAAGAAAAATCTATACATATGCACCAAAGACAAATTCCTTGTGTGTCTTGGCCAATAAAGAATTCCATTCTATTCTATTCTATTTATTTTCAGTCAGTTCACTGAACTGCATAAAAAGTTTTCTCTCTCCTCTCTCCCTCCCACCCTCCTCCCTCTCTCGTATGAAAAAATACCAGGGCCACCCTTTTACAAATCAGATTCTAGAAATTTTTTGAGCTTTGAGGACACAGAAAGAAGGTCTATCTTGATGAGACTTGGGTGTTCCTTTGTTTCTTGAAATTCTTTTGGGAGCTATGATAATAATGGAAACTCAAAATTTTGACCAACAAGAATAGAACAGATCAATTAGAAACAGCTTTGGAGTTTCTGTTGTTTTGTGTCTTGTTCCTGTTTAAAAATTCAATAAAATTCAAGAAGCCTTCCCTGGACCCAGCCGTATTTAATAACTATAGTCTTGTCTCCAACCTTCCCTTTATGGGGAAGGTTATTGAGAAGGTGGTGTCACTTCAGCTCTAGCAGTCCTTGCAAGAAGCCGATTATCTAGGCCCTCGGCAGTCAGGATTCAGACCTAGCTACAGCATGGAAACTGCTTTGGTTGTGCTGATGGATGATCTCTGGCAGGCCTGGGACAGGGGTTTATCCTCTGTCCTAGTGCTTCTTGACCTCTCAGCTGCTTTTGATACCATTGATCATGGTGTCCTACTGCGCCGACTGGAGGGGCTGGGGAGGCACCATTTTATGGTGGTTCACCTCCTACCTCTCTGGTCAGTTACAGTCTGTGTTAGTGGGGGGTCAGAGGTCGATTCCTAGGTGCCTACCTTGTGGGGTTCCTCAGGGGTTGGTCCTCTCCCCCCTGTTGTTTAATATCTACATGAAACCACTGGGTGAGATCATTCAAGGGCATGGGGTGAGTTACCACCAGTAGGCTGATGATACTCAGCTGTACATTTCCACCCCGTGTCCACTCAAGTGAAGCAGTGGAAGTGATGTGTCACTGTCTGGAGGCTATCAGGGTCTGGATGGGTGCCAACAGGCTCAAACTCAATCCAGACAA
This sequence comes from Erythrolamprus reginae, assembly GCF_031021105.1. NCBI lineage: Eukaryota > Metazoa > Chordata > Lepidosauria > Squamata > Dipsadidae > Erythrolamprus > Erythrolamprus reginae. Next base: position 83,875,759 of record NC_091952.1, on the reverse strand, counting down.
GACGGACTGGCTGTGGATACTGCCTCCAAAGGACATGGCCATCTGTCTGTCCATTACCCTGGGGTAATTTTTGATCCCCTCAGAGAGGGTCCGCAACTTGGGTGTCCTCCTCGATCCACAGCTGACTTTAGAACACCATCTTTTGGCTGTGGTGAAGGGGGCGTTTGCCCAGGTCTGCCTGGTGCTCCAGTTGCGACCCTATTTGGACAGAGAGTCTTTGCTTACAGTCACTCATGCCCTTACCATCTCAAGGTTCCACTACTGCAATGCTGTCTAAATGGGGCTACCGTTGAAGAGTGTTCAGAAACTTCAAATCGTCCAAAATGCAGTCATGCGAGCAGTTATGGGCCTTCCAAGACATGCCCATATCTCATCATCACTCCGCGGACTGCATTGGCTACCGATTGGTTTCCGGACACAATTAAAAGTGTTGGTTATGACAAGCCCTACATGGCATAGGACCAGATTACCTCCAAGACCGCCTTCTGCTGGACAAATCCCAGCATCTGGTGAGGTCCCACAGAATTGGTCTCCTCAGAGTCCCATCAGCCAGACAATGTCGGCTGGCGCGACCTAGGGGAAGAGCCTTCTCTGTAGGGGCCTGAACCTCTGGAATCAGCTCTCCCGGGAGATTCGCACTGCCCCCACCTTCCTTGCCTTCTGAAAAAGTTTAAAAACTCATCTTTGTTGCCAGGTGTGGGGCCATTAGATCTTTTCCCCCTGGCCAGTGAGTGTTTTAGTGTGATTAACCAAGTGAATGATAATGAATGTTTTAAGAATATTTACAACTAGCAAGCCCTTAATATAACACAGGATTTTGAACAAAGAAAACGCTGTCACACTAGTTCCGGGGTTACCTAAGCTTGGCAATTTTTAAGACTTGTCGACTTCAACTCCCAGAATTCTGGGAGTTAGTCCACCACAAGTCTTAAAGTTGCCAAGTTTGAAGTTCAAAAAGACCACAAGTAAGTATTTGCACACACAAGTATATACATAACTGCAGACACAGATACTGTATATGTATACAATGTAACTCAAAAATTTCAGAAAAAGTGGTATTTACCTACTTGTCTATACTTCACACAGGAATAAAATACAGTAGTACCTCATGATATGAACCCCTCGTCTTACGAACTTTTCGAGATACGAACCTGGGGTTTGGAAATTTTTTGCCTCTTTTTCGCCATACGAACCCACCGCCATGAATGCCGAATCCAGAAGTTCGGCAAAAGTTTGGGTTTGGTGTTCGGGTTCAGGAGAATGCCGAAAAGTGCCGCCGCCCAGCTGTCACCTTCGCAGAAGAGCTGTGGAGCTGTCAGAGGTGGGGAATCCCAATAGGGAATTCCAGGGGCGGAGCTTTGACGTCACAGAGACGTCCTTCCTGGCCGGCCAAAACGTGGACTCCAGGAAGGGTGTCTTTGTGATGTCAAAGCTCCTCCCCTGGAATTCCCTATTGGGATTCCCCACCTCTGTTTGAGCCTCCAGACCGGCCGACAGCTCCACGGCTCTTCTGCAAAGGTGACAGCCGGGCGGCGGCACTTCTCGGCGTTCTCCCGAACCTGAACGCCGAACCCAAACTTTTGCCAAATTTCTGGGTTCAGCGTTCGGGAGAATGCCCAGAAGCGCCCGGCTGTTTCAGAAGGTGACAGCCGGGCGACGGCACCCATCGGAGCGCCATTTTTGCGGGGGATTTTCCTGGCTTGCACGCATTAATCGGTTTTCCATTGTTTCCTATGGGAAACATTGTTTTGGCTTACAAACGTTTCACCTCACGAACCTCCTTCTGGAACCAACTAAGTTCGTAAGATGAGGTATCACTGTATAAGGAAATAATGCATATACCAGGGAAATTTTTATCAATGTGGGAAGCAAAAATCAAATATCTCTTTGGTGCTAAATTTGGCATTTTGATCATTTTAGACAGAAGGTGCTCATATTCATACATATATAACCAAAGAATTTTAAATATTGTACCACATAGTGCTTAGGGTTATAACGTCTAACCCCCCCTCCCCAATAAAATAGCAATTGATAAATGAGGATTCAGCTGTGTTAATTTTCCTAATAAGTGCGCCTGTGTGTGTGTTTTACTATCAGAGAGGTGTTCAAGGGTTAAGCCATCCCGCCATGCCTCACTCACAATTTATAAAAGAGAAAATCTTCCATAAATCAAAAGTTACAAACAGACTTTGTAATGTCATAACTCTTGTGATGGCTTTCTCTTTGATTGATTCCTATACATACATTCTGTCTGATTACCATAATGTGTTCTTGTGGGACAATTCAAGCAGAGGAGAAGAGAGAAACAGGCAGAGAAGTAAATAACAAATGGGTCTGACTCCTCCTCATCGAGACTGATTTCAGTCCAATGTTCCATCATATCAACTAGGAAAGAGAGTCTTAGGGTTTAGGCAATCAATTACAGATATGTGTAGAGGCAGACACGATCATTTCGCTGATTGTCACCAGTCTAGAGCAGTGACACCAGGAAGTGATCCATCAGTCGATTTTCAGTGACAGCTACCGAGAAAGATGGCATACACTTGTAAACTAACAGGCACTTTGATTGGCCATCTTTGAAGACTGAAAAATAGCTGTGTTTCAAACATATCTAAACCTGTACACTGAGAATTCATGGATTTTTAGAGGAATTTTTTTACACCTATTATCAGCAGTCTCCAATATTTCTGGGGATGGAGGAGAGAGGAAGCTGTTTTTCCAGTGTGTTAGAACAGCTCCATTAAAATATTTTAGTTACGGACTCTTAACTGATAATCAAGTCCATTTCCGTATGCCTTAATTATTACTTTTTAATTATGAGCTGTGTATTTTTCTGATGTGTAACACGATGAAGAGAAACTTTTCTTATTAATGATTAAAGAAAACCCTAGATTAACACACAGTTGCATTTTAATGCTCTTATATTTATTTTATTTATGGATTGTCATGCTCTGCTGCTGTTCTGGGCAGGAAAATTTAAGGTTTCTGAAACTGAAAATTAAGTTTTTGATTAGTATATGATGTTCAATAATTTATAACACAGTGATGGTACATGAGCCATATTCTTCTGAATGTCAGAATTCAACACTACAGGTTGATTCGGTAAGGAAAACTCAAAAAGAGAAATGAGTTTTCTTTGAGTCCAAAAAAGAGTTGCACATATTTGGTAGGAGTAAGGAAAGCTACCAAAGTGGAAAAAACTTGCGAATGGTGAATGGTGAACCTCTATGTTGCATTTCCACATGTTCCTGGAGGCAAACAATTTCCAGGATCTGCCATACAACAGGAAGAGGGCTCTCTTCCTCACCCATTGTGGGCCACAAACATATAAGATGGCACAGACCCTGATGGCACCAACAGACATCAAGTCCCTCTCCTGGTGAACCCTACAGACCAAATTAGCAGCTCACTATGAACCCTCAGCACCTCTAATGGTCAGCAGAAATTAGTTTCTGCCAGCACGAAGGTGAATCCATTAACGACTTCGTGGCTAAACTCCAGGAAATCGCATCCGAAGTAAGTATAGTGAAGCAAGTCAAACTGATCAATGAACACTGTCTTCAAAAACTAACCAATGAGAGTCAAGTGACTCACGGACGCTCTCTGTCCAGCTTACTGACATTACAGCGAGTTTATCAACCCAGAAGAGATAATAATAATTAATAATAATAATTTATTAGATTTGTATGCCGCCCCTCTCCGAGGACTCGGGGCGGGTCACAACAACATAACCAGTGTACAAATACAATTTTAAAATACAATTTAAAGCCCTTATAATAAAATAAAATAATCACACAACCAATCAAACCATACACCAGCCTTGATATTTGGGTGTGTGTGTTAGTTTTCCCATGCCTGGCGACAATTTACAAAAGGCAAGGAGGATGGGGGCAGTCTAATCTCTGGGGGAGTTGGTTCCAGAGGGCCGGGGCTGCCACAGAGAAGGCTCTCCCCCTGGGTCCCGCCAGACGACATTGTTTAGTTGACGGGACCCAGAGAAGGCCAACTCTGTGGGACCTAATTGGCCACTGGGATTCATGCAGCAGAAGATGGTCTCGGAGTTATTCTGGTCTGATGCCATGTAGGACTTTGTAGGTCATAACTAACACTTTGAGTTGTGACCGGAAATTGATTGGCAGCCAGTGCAGTTGATGAAGGATAGAATCATTTCAGTCCATATTAGTTCTAGTTCCTGTGACTCACCTCTTCATTTATGCGCAAATCTAACAATTGCCTACTCTCAGGGATGGTGCTTGGCTCCATTTCAAGGCTGTGAGCCAGCTCAGTCCAAAGATGTTTCTGTGGTCACGTGGCCACAGAAGGTGCACTTTTTTTTATTACAAAGACAAAAGGCTTTAAACGAATTACTGTTTAGAAGTGGGACCTACTGCGTAGATAGCTTTACGTTGTTTAAATCGGTTTAATTATGGTCTAAATGGAAGTGATTAGCAGTTATTGTCAATAATATCCAAGTATGTTTAGGTCAAACTTCCCAGTGTAAACTACAGAAATTTAGAGCATTCCTTAACTGTTCTTCCAAAAGAAAACCCCTATTTATTCGTTAAAAATCTGAAGCCAATACAAACTCATATTTGGAAGCTTAGCTAGAAAGAGAATGTGTGGGGAAGGAGATTTTCTATATAGAGAAATCCTCTATCTATTGAATAAACATTAATCTTCATTGGTCTGTGACATACTGTAGTTCAAAGCCATATGTGCCATAATTCTGTATTGATACTATAATAAAATTATCCAAACTAGGAGGACTGTTATAGATTTCTGGCTAAATATAATACAGAAACCCGGCAGTTCTGGCTTGGAAGAGTTTGTTAAGGTTAGCAAATAAAAAGCTTTTTCAAATAGTCTCCCTCTCTTGAATAGCCTTTTTCAAATAAAATGGCAAAGAATTTGAAAAGAAACCTGTATCAGTGAGTGCAATTGTAACATTTCAGTACAGGTCTATAAATCTTGACATGTTCCCAAGATTGCCTAAACCAGCAATACAATCTGTCGAAACCTCATTGTCTCCATGACCAGCCAGTCTCATTTTAAGAAATGTATGTGGTCTTCCACCTAATTTTATCACCTTCATTTGTAAACTAGTCAATCAATCAAAACATCCAGCGAAGCTGGGGGGGGGTAGAGTGCATTTTCATGCATTTCCAGACAGCCCAGTCAAAAATTAATCTCCACTTGATCAGACATTCGTTGCCCTCATCTCCATAGACTGTCATTAGGGTCAGCTGTGTATATTAAAAACAGAGGAGTGCCAAAGAGCTTGCCAAACGCGTGTTTTGCAAGCAACTCACACCCTGCTTTGCTGAGCTCATTCCTCCACTGTATAGAGTTGCAGGAAAGGAGCAAGCCTCTAAATAAATACAAATACAGGACATGGAGGAGCTGAAATACATATTTTGGCACTTGACACATAAAAATTATAATTGCCACTGCCTCCTCTGTCCTATCAGACAGTACCTCCCCTAATTCTGGTTGCAAAGTGTGGTATGAAGTTTTACAAACACTCCTGTTCCCTCCACCCACTTGATATAGTGGTCCTGCTTTCAGTTATCTGTACACAATATACAGTGGTACCTCTACCTACGAACGTCTTTACTTACGAACGTTTCTAGATAAGAACCGGTGTTCAAGATTTTTTGCCTCTTCTCATTTTCCACTTACAAACCCGAGCCTCTGAAACTGTAACCGGAAAAGGCAGGGAGAAGCCTCCGTGGGGCCTCTCTAGGAATCTCCTGGAAGAAAACAGGTTCTCCACCCTCCCTGTGGTTTCCCCAATTGTACACATCATTTGCTTTTACATTGATTCCTATGGGAAAAATTGCTTCTTCTTACAAACTTTTCTACTTAAAAACCTGGTCACGGAATGAATTCAGTTCATAAGTAGAGATACCACTGTATATTCAATTGGTGATGGTCAAATATCCCTTGGCTGTTTTCTTCAATAAAATCTGCATGGAGGTGAGCTGTAAGTGTGTTGAACCTTGGGCATATTCCAGATCTGTTGCTTTTGGATTGTTTTAAGCTCAAAACTTGATGTTACGCTACCAATGGCTGGACATAAACATATACCCTCTATATGAAGAGGTCAGATTCATTTTTGGTAGGGTTGAAGCCAGGGGTGGGTTCGCCCAAACTGGTAACGACCTGCTAGTGACATTATAATGACATCACTGACCCAATTCGGTCAGTGCTTGTCCGTGAGTGCCGCTATCATTTTTGAATTTTTTTAAATTTTGTTTTTCTTCTGAGTATACGCAGAAGCTGTGGCCACCATCTTTTTAAATTAAATTAAATTTATTTATGAATTTTTAAAATTTATTTTTTCTTCTGAGCATGGGCAAAAGATGAGTTTCCGGAACTGTCCATGCAGTCAGCATGTTGTTGTTGGGTTCCCCTACTCCAGATTTTTCAGCATGGGAGGAAGCGAACCAGCAGTGAGGTAAATTAGAACCCACCACTGATTGAAGCATTAATATGTCCATCTTTTATCTTTTCTAGACTTTTCTAGACTGCAAGAAGTGAGATGCTCACTAGGTGGAAGCAAAGAAAGAAAATGCCTTTTGCTACCATCTAGTGGTATCAAATTTTTGCACTTATAAGCCCTATACACAGTACAATGGTACCTCTACTTAGAAACTTAATTAGTTCCGTGACCAGGTTCTTAAGTAGAAAAGTTTGTAAGAAGAAGCAATTTTTCCCATAGGAATCAATGTAAAAGCAAATAATGAGTGCGATTGGGAAAACCACAGGGAGGGTGGAGGCCCTGTTTTCTTCCAGGAGATTCCTAAAGAGGCCCACGGAGGCTTCTCCCCACCTTTTCCGGCCCTGTTTCCTCCCAGGAGATTTCTAGAGAGGCCCCACGGAGGCTTCTCCCTGCCTTTTCTGGTTACAGTTTTGGAGGCTCAGGTTTGTAAGTAGAAAATGGTTCTTGAGAAGAGGCAAAAAAAATCTTGTACACCCAGTAGCTGATATATTAGTTAATAATCAGGAAATAAATGTCATCAAATCTTATTTTGCAAATATTGTACCAAGGCTGGGTTCTAACTTACCTCACCGCCAGTTCATTTCCTCCCACACCACATGGCCGTGCAAGCATTCCACATGGTTGCTTCACATGCGTGCATTCACAGTGCAGAAAACTCGGCTTCTGCTCATGTGCAGAAGCAAAAATTAGCTTCTGCTCATGCACAGAAGCCAAAAACAAGATGATGGTGCCCATGGACCAGCACCAACAGAGCCAGCTCTGTGACATAATCACTGGTTTACTAATTGTTCTAAAACCATTAGAACTGGTAGGAACCTACCTCTGTATTTTACCCCTTATTAACATGTACTTGCAATGCCAAATTGCAGCCCCAAATTCTATTCATAATGAATGGTTTTATTTTCTTTATACGGCAGGGTTATCGTAGTCCTAGGTAAAAGACCCTTCTATTCTATAAGGAAGAAGATACACAATTTCCCCTTTTGGCCTTTTTTAAAAACAGAATTAAGGTGCCTTGAATTGCATGTCTATCACACTTCTCCTGAGCATTGTGCAATTTGCAGCACCCCTTTTAATACAATTTGAAGTTTCAGTGTTGTTTCCATTCTTTGGTATTGTTCAAAGTATGGTCTGAAGAATGAATGACTGGGGGAAATGATTGAGGGAATAGAAAAAAAGAAAAGAAAAGTGGTTTTTTGTTGTATCTGCCTCTTTTTTTCATTCCTCTGTCTCTCAGTGAAGGGGTGGATTGAGATGAGAGGGCAAGCTTAGGATGTTAGTTGACAATAAATGACTCCCTCCCCCACTAACTCCAATTTTTCTAAACCAATATATAGCTATGGTTTTTGCCAATAACTGGGTTTTGCAAACCAAAACTTTACAGTTAGATAAGCTGAGATTGCCACCTCGGAGAGCAATTTTTTTACCTGAAACATCGAATTTTTTTCTGTTGTTCTATATTGTCTTTTTTATAAGCCTTACATTATGTTGCTCTCTACTCCAGTATTTCAATGGTCAAAAATATTATCACATTCTCTATATAGATATGTGTAGGGTACTATTTGTCCTTTACCTCAGACAACACAATGTTCTAGTCAGCCTTGAGTAAGTTTCCAAAACAGGACTTTAAAAAAAAATCTAAACATTCACTTAGAAAATTACTGAATTTTTCCTTTATTATCTTGGAAAAAGAACCATGACTTTGAATTTGAAGGTCACTTGTAGATGCTATAGATCTTAGGGAACCAGTTCAAGTTTAGAATGAAAGCCACTGCAGAACACAGTACTAGAAATGTACATTCATTTTCATAATTTGGCAAGGGATGAAGGTTTGATGTCATAAAGCAACTAGTTGCAGTATGCTACTTGAAGTCTTTACAGAAGTCTTCCGCGCAATGAGCTTGCATCAAACCTTTCTGGAAAGACAAGGTTAAAAGGAGGTCTTGCGAAATGAATATGAAAATGAACGTGTAAATAATTATTTCCCTTGCTTATATCATGATGTGTCTCTTTACCCTACTGCTCTTCTGCCTGTATCAGAGATGGCGAACCTATGGCACTTGAGCTGTTGCCCTAGTTCAGCTACAATGTGCATGTGTGTGCTGCGCAGTTGATTTTTGACTCACATAGAGGCTCTAAAAGGGCGTATTTCAGTTCCAGAGAGCCTCCTGGGGGATGGGGGAGGGCGTTTTTACCCTCCTACAGCTCCAGGGAAGCCTTTGGAGCCTGAGGAGGGTGAAACACGAGCCTACTGGGCCTACCAGAAGTTGGGAAACAGGCCATTTCCGACCTCCAGAGGACCTCCATGGGGCGGGAAATGTTATTTTCGCTCTCCCCAGGCATTGAATTACGGGTGTGGGCACTCACGCATATGTAAAAGCACACACACACGCTCTTTCGGCACCCGAGGAAAAAAAGGTTCACTATCCCTGGCCTACATAGAACAAAATCTGAGTATTATATCTGCAACTTTATCACAGTCACATGGTTTCTGATGTCATTTAAGAGCTTGTACAAATTGTTTTGTGGTGAACTAGAAATAAATCTGCAAAATAGCTTAAATGGGCAAATGTTTATTCTACTACTTGGGAAGAAAAATTCTGCATTTTTTCCCATCTTGCAGAATGAATGAATAAGATTTTTTTAAAATTATCCCAGTTTAATTAGGTTCACAACAATACCATAGTAAATTATATCTGTGTGGTTAAAGATACTATTAGAGCTGTCAGAGAGATATCCACAGCTAACACAACTGATCTTTAGTTTCCGCCGAGATCTATATTTGTATCTGTCTAAAACTATATCTATACCTAGCTATAGACAGACATTCACAAGATTAATTGACCCTTGTGCTTTTAAAAAAGGAAGCAGCTGGCTGTGGAAGAAGGAAAAAAGAACCCAAAATATATATATTAAGTTTAAAAAGTGATTGTATAATTAATACGTGAAAAACAGAGAAAAAGATTGCAGAAGATTAAGATTAAGCCTGCAGAGGAGAATGTTCTAAGTAGAAATTGGTTTAATTAATAGCACATTTTACATAATGATTACAGTGTAATTGCGCTGACTAGCAGAGTGCCATTAAATATATTCATGCTCCTTTACAACACCCTAAGGCTAAAAATAATGAGTTACATTGAAAATCACTATGCAACAGGTTCATAAATAACATTTAAGCCTACACAAGGTGAATACTTATAAATAATAAATATTTGCCTTTTGTAATTGAAGGAAAAATGACAGCCTTCTTTTGTACTCCATCGTAGACTGTCATGTTATAATGCTGGAAAGATTTTGCCCCCACCCTTGTGTTCTCTAGAAAGCCTTGAATCATTTATTTAAATTTTAATAGTCTTATAGGCTGACTTTGAGGAGCAAATATAGCTACATAAAGAATAAATGCCAGCTCGCTTATTGCTAGTTTCTTTCTACTTTTCACTGGGTGGTCATCTTCCACAAAGCTACCACTATTTTACCATGTATTAAATAAGTGTCCTGCTTGTCTTCTGAGTTGCTGGTATTCTTCTTTTAAAATTAATTAATTAATTAATGTATTTATTTATTCAATTTTTTAATGCCGCCCTTCTCCTTAGACTCAGGACGGCTTACAACATGTTAGCAATAGCACTTTTTAACAGAGCCAGCATATTGCCCACCACAATCTGGGTCCTCATTTTACCCACATCAGAAGGATGGAAGGTTGAGTCAACCTTGAACTGGTGGTGAGATTTGAACCATTTTCCAACAGTGACCACTGCATGATAAACTTCAGTCTCAACCTAAGCCACACTAAGATCCACCCAAATAATGCAACACCCAAATTCAATTTCAAAAAAGCTAACTATGAACTCATTGAAGCCCATCTCTCAACATTAAACTGGCAAACTCTATTCTCTGACTGCAACACTACTGATGACCTCTGCAACGCATTCTTGCTTGAAATGAAAATAATTGTCAGACCACATACCACTAACATCTACCACAAACAAGAAAAATAACCTTCCCATCTCAATAAGAAAATTACAAACAAGAAAAAAATATCTCTGGCAGAAAAACAAAAAAGGACAAGTAGTCAACTTCAAAAGCCAACATAAAAGCATATGCAATCAAATAATCAAACGTGCCTGCAAGCCCAGTACCAAATTTTTTTTTTTAAATCCCCCCCAAAAGGCCAAAGACAAGATGGTGAGCCATGTGCAGTGCTGGAAACGTAGCTTCTGTGCATGTGTAGAAGAAAAAAACAGAGGCACAGAACTGTGTGCACAGCGCACCAGTAGCGGTGGGAGCGACAACCTCTGCCTGCCTACCACATATTAGTAATGCATGGAATATTCAAAAAATAAAATAAAATACTATACAAGATATCTGTAAGGAAAAAAAATAGGGGAAAATAATACAAGTAGTCCTTGCCACAGCTGTTTAATGAATCACTGTAGTTGTTAAATTGGTAACATGGTTGTCGCAAAAGTGCTTTTTTTCAAAGGGCAACCGGGCAGAAAGTCTAGTTGCCTCTTAAAAAAAAGCATATTGGCAACAGCCATGACTTAGATGACTGAGAATCTTCATAGACGTTTAGTAACATGGTTGTTAAATAAATCTAGCTTCCCCATTCACTTTGATTATCAGAAGGTTGCAAAGGCTGATTAAATGACCCTAGGGCAGTGATGGCGAACCTTTTTTGATTGGCTTGCCAAAAGGGTGTGTGTGAATGTATACCCATTCCCTCCCCCCATGTGTGTACACTTCTCCAGTCTGCTCCTACACATGCGCACAGGCCCCACTGAAGCCTGCGAGGGTGAAAAAAATGGCCAAATAGGCAAATTGGAAGTTTAAATAAAGACTTCTGGCTTGTCTGGTGGGCTGTTTTTCCACTCCAGGGAAGCTTCCTGAAGCCTCTGGAATATGAAAACAGCACAACGGGGAAACCAGAAGGCTTTTTTCTGAACTTCTAGTGTGCCCATTGGGCTGTTTTTTACACTCTAGAGCTTCAGGAAACTTCCCTGAAGCCTCTGGAGTGTAAAAAACAGCACAACTGGCAAACTGGAAGTCCATTTTAATGAATTTCCAGTTTGCCCATTGAGCGGTTTTTGCACTCCAGGGCTTCACGGAAGCTTCCCTGAAGCCTCCAGAGGGTGAAATGGCCTTCCCCAAGGCTGAAACCAGCACATGTGCACCAGAGCTGACATAGGGCAATGCTCACATGCCCTCTGATATGGCTATATGTGCCACCTATGGCACACGTACCATAGGTTCACCATCACGATCCTAGGGCATTGCAAAAATATGATTCAGTTGCCAAGTGTCTGAATTTTGATTATGTGACCATGGGGATGCTACAGTGATCCTGAGTCCTGGGAATAATAATAATAATAATAATAATAATAATTATTATTATTATTATTATTATTATTATTACTATTACTATTATTGCTATTATTGCTATTATTACTATTACTATTATTATTATTATTATTATTACTATTACTATTATTACTATTATTGCTATTATTATTACTATTATTATTATTATTTATTAGATTTGTATGCCGCCCCTCTCCGCAGACTCGGGGCGGATGAATATTGCTGAGTGAAAGACAATTAAAAATTACAATTTAAAAAATATGTAAAAATAGCTTTCCCTTGCAGAATAGATAAAATAGTAGTTTATGTTCTATTTTCCAACCTACTACTAATTCAGTACAGTAGTCCCTCGATTTTCGCGGGTTCGAACTTCGCAAAACGGCTATACCACGGTTTTTGAAAAATATTAATTAAAAAATACTTTGATGTTTTTTCCCCTATACCACGGTTTTTCCCACCCGATGACGTCATACATCATCGCCAAACTTTCATCCGCCTTTAATAAATATTTTTTAAAATAATCTTTAATAAATAAACATGGTGAGTAATAATCTAAATGGTTGCTAAGGGAATGGGAAATCGCAATTTAGGGGTTTAAAGTGTTAAGGGAAGGCTTGTGATACTGTCCATAGCCAAAAATAGTGTATTTACTTCCGCATCTCTACTTCACGGAAATTCGACTTTCGTGGGTGGTCTCGAAACGCAACCCCCGCGAAAAGTGAGGGAACACTGTATTGCCTAATGTTTATCTACAAGCTCTACAGATAGTTTTTAGCATTTGAGAGTTGAAAGATGACATGGCATTAAAGATATGTAAACTTATTGTTGTAGGAAAGGGTTATTAACACAGTGACAGGGAGAATAATACAGAATTATCATATGGTGGTTTAGATGGGAGCATTTTAAATAAGCCAAAATATTGAACAACTCTGAAACATTTGTGTCTGCGAAGTTCATGAATAATAGACATTTGACGTTCCTTGGCATTTGGTGATGGATTATGGATTTTGTGATTGCTCCCTTTCTTTATTAGGGACATTACACAATTCTTAAGACCATGTTATCTGCATTGCTTGCAAAGTAGAGGAATTTGAATTTCTTATTCAGATTACTATGCAAAGCTCATCTGCTCTTGGCTAAATATTTAATTAACTGTGCTGCTTCACTGCAAGATAAATGGATATAATCCAGTAAAACAACGCATTAATACAATCTTCTTCCCCAAACTGGCACTCTCTAGACATGTCTCGCTAATTTCACCCTGGTAAAAGGGCACCAAGTTGGGATTAGATTAGATTAGATTTATTGGATTTATATGCCGCCCCTCTCCGCAGACTCGGGGCGGCTCACAACAATGGTGAAAAACAATACATAGTAACAAATCTAATATTTAAAAATCTAGGTTACAGTTTTAGATTAAAAAGTCCAAAAAATATATAAAAAACAGTCCAATATATAAAAAAACAACACACAATCGAATCATACACAAAAACTACATGGGCAAGGGGGAGATATTTCAATTCCCCCCATGCCTGACGGCAGAGGTGGGGTTTAAGATGTTTACGAAAGGCAAAGAGGGTGGGGGCAATCCTGATCTCTGGAGGGAGCTGGTTCCAGAGGGTCGGAGCCACCACAGAGAAGGCTCTTCCCCTGGATCCCGCCAGACAATATTGTTTAGTCGACGGGACCTGGAGAAGGCCAACTCTGTGGGACCTAACTGGTCGCTGGGAACTCCATAGTCTAGCATTAAACTACATAATGGAGCTTAATCCAAGTGAGTATTATTGACAAGTGTTAAGAAATTATTTTTCCCTGTCTCAAAATAAAGAAAGTGGGTAAAATGGCAAGATGACCATATAAGTTCTGATAATAAAAAAGTCAGTTCTAATTTCAATAAAATATGTCTACAACAGGGAGAGATAACATGTCTACATTTATAATTAGATTTTTTTTGCAGGCTTAATGATCATATACACCTTTGGAATATTGTATACTGTACATGCGTTCACCTCATCCATGTGAAAGAGTACAAAATGAAAGTGTAGCGAGAATTAAGTATCTATACATAATTATATAAACACACACACTACACTTCAACTCAGATAATTATAACATGATAAGCCGTGCAATGAGTTTGCAATTTATTCACAGGACTGTTGAGCGTATTGATTTGATTTACACAGCACCAGAGATTGCTATAACTAAGTGATTATAATCTTCTCTGTAAACTGCTGTAGATACTCATGTTTCATTGAAAATATGACACATTTTAGATATTTGTTATTTACTCTCTTAGATGCTCAGGAAAGGAAAAAAGAAATTATTATTATTTCTAAAGTAGGTTTCATTTGCCTTTGCTGAAGAGATGTGTCCTTTTATTCTTATTTTTTTCTTTCTTTCAATTTTTTAATCTGAGCAGTAATTCTTGCACCTGTTACGTCGTCCATTAAGGATCTATTTAATATGTTAATACCACTCATTAAGATACAGCAGAGTTTCTTCCTACGCTCTCTTCATCTTGAACAAATCTTCCTATACAAAATTGAACAACATTTCTTTGATTAAAATGATTTCTGGTAGAGGGAGACAAACACAATTCTCTTCACAGTTTATACTCTCTGTTGTGGTTAGCTCTAACCCAACTCCTGCCCCAAGGACTGTGGATGTGGGGGAGACATCCACATGCTGCAGGCCTATTTTGCCCCTGGTGGAATCTGCTGATGAAGGCTCCTCTGACCAAGAAGACATGAGTGACAGGGAGGAGGAGAGTGGGGCAGACAGCTCAGAAGGAGATCAATTATCTAGCTCCTCCTTGGATTCAGAACAAGAGTTAATGATACAGCCACGCATGCGGAGAGCAATGCATAGGCAACAACAACTGAGAGATTATTATCAAAGAAAATGAGGCCACCTGTGGTTGGGTGGGGCTGTGGTAATTAGTGAGGCTGCTATAAATAGCCTGTGGGTTTGGCCATTGAGGAGGATTATCCGATCGTTGTGTTTCGTGCCTGCTTTGCTGTGTTTGACCTTTTGTGTGCTGATTGTTCCCTGCTTTGAAACTAAACCAGAGCAAAGTGTGTTTCACTTTGTGAAAGAAGAAGGACTGTGAATTGCCTCACAGCTGCAAGCTAAGCATCACAGAACTGATAAGGGACTTGTACCAATTACCAGTTTGTTTGGAGACGAGTGCTCTTTGCTATACCAAAAGAGGGCTAAGTTTAAGTGAATTTTCATTATAAAGAACATTGTTTTGAATTTTCAAACGTGTGTGTGTCTGAAATTTGTACCTGTGAATTTTCGGGAGGATTCTACCAGAGAGCCTGACAGAACACTGTCCATACAATAGTGAAGGCATTAAAAGAACATTCAAACAGATCCAGAAGGAGGACAGGGAGTCTTCTTTGAATGCTAGAAGTGTAAGCGCGCGTGCTAGGAAGTGCATGCTAGGACCCGAAGGTGTCAGACCTTCATGATAGACCAGACTAAGAAAGGAACAGTTATAAATGGTAATACAGGTACTGCTTTTATTATCAAGTTAGAGCAGGGGTAGGCAAAGTTGGCTCTTCTATGACACGTGGACTTCAACTCCCAGAATTCCTGAGCTAGCACGATTGGCTCAGAAATTCTGGGAGTTGAAGTCCACATGTCATAGAAGAGCCAACTTTGCCTACCCCTGAGTTATAGAAATAGAATCTTGCAAGTATAAATGTGTTTCCTCCAACCCTCCCTTTATCTCCTTAAGAACTAGGAGGGTCATGTCCGAGATGCTTTCTCAAATTACATTTCTACCTTGGACTCAGATTTTCTTTAGCAATAGCAGTTTAGACTTATATACCACTTCATAGTGCCCCCTGTAAGCGGTTTACAGAATCAGCATATTGCCCCAACAACCTGTGTACTCATTTTACCAACCTGGGAAGGATGGAAGGCTGAGTCAACCTTGAGTCTGGTGAGATTTGAACCGCTGAACTGCAACTAGCAGGCAGCTGAAGTAGCCTGCAGTACTGCACTCTAACAACTGTGCCACCTTGGCTCATTTATTTGACCATTGTCTTAATTGCTGCTGTTCTTCAAGATTATTGCTTCTTCTCATTATAATATTGCAACATTAAACCTTATTATATAGGGTTTAATATTATAGTATATACTATTGTGATGGAAAGTAAGAATTTACATCTGAGTAGAGGGCTTAGCATGTATAGTCCTTACAAACAGTGCAGCTGTTTGTGATTGCAGCTTCTGTTTACTTCTCTAATTGGATGAAACAAAGAAAAATCACAATTATGGTTCAGTTTTATGGCCAGACATAACAAGTCACCTTTGAACAATCTCACATAGAGATGAACTTTTTGGGCAGGAAGAAAGGATTTTTCTGCCCTATTCCTGCCCATGGTAGGATTCACCCACGTTTCTTCAACACTCCGTGGCTTGTATAGGCTGCTGATCAGTTTCCGGTCACAATTCAAAGTGTTGGTCATGACCTTTAAAGCCCTACATGGCATTGGACCAGATTACCTCCGGAACCGCCTGCTACTGCACGAATCCCAGCGACCAATAAGGTCCCACAGAGTTGGCCTTCTCCGGGTCCCGTCGACTAAACAATGTCGTTTGGTGGGCCCCAGTGGAAGAGCCTTCTTTGTGGCGGCCCCAGCCCTCTGGAACCAACTCCCCCCAGAGATTAGAACTGACCCCACCCTCCCTGTCTTTCGTAAACTACTCAAGACTCACTTATGCCACCAGGCATGGGGGAGTTAAGATATTCCTTCCCCCTAGGCCATTACAAGTTATGCATGGTATGTTTGTGTGTATGTTTGGTTTTATAATAAGGGTTTTTAATTGTTTTATTAATTGGATTGTTACATGCTGTTTTTATCATTGTTGTTAGCCGCCCCGAGTCTACGGAGAGGGTCGTCATACAAATCCAATAAATGAATGAATGAATGAATGAATGAATGAATAAATAAATAAATAAATAAATAAATAAATGGTAGTGATTCCTACCTTAAATCAGCCATCAAACATCGACAGTGAGAAAAGAAAACAACCTATCTCCTAATTTTTCCCATTTCTTTTTCTGATGTATTAAAATAGCAATAGCACTTAGACTTATATACCACTTTATAGTGCTTTTACAGCCCTCTCTAAGCATTTACGAGTCAACATATCACCCCCAACCATTTGGGTCCTCATTTTACCCACCTTACAAGGATGGAAGGCTGAAACAACCTTGAGCCTGGTGAGATTCGACCTGCCAAATTGCAGGCAGCTGGCAGTCAGCAGAAGTAGCCTACAGTACTGCATTCTAACCACTGCACCACTGTGGCTCATAACGATAAAATAGACAGCCTGTAAAATGATTTTATTTTACAAACTTTATATATTATAAACTAGCCTTACCTACAACAGTACATTCAGATATGCTCAGAAATCAACTTCAAAAATTCCTAGCCATTGTATAGGGCAGTAACAGCAAACCTTTTTTTCTTCGGGTGCCGAAAGTGCACATGAGTGCATGGTAGCGCATACATACTTGCCCACACCCATAATTCAATACCCTCCTTACGCCCCACCCCATGCATATGTGCACATGCCCCGCAACCCATTTTGAGTACACAAGTCTTAAAATTGCCAAGGTTGGAGACCACTGCTTTAGAAGGATACCCATTTAAAAAAATAATAATAAATCAATTAATGTCTAGAAACAAGAGCCAAAAAAAGTTCAGGACAAGTAAACTTCAATTGTTGCTCCTCCTCTACCTGTCTAATAATTTAAAATCTAGGGATTTTCTTGCTTCTTTGCACCAGGGATGGAACTGTTGCTTGTTCAAAATAAAGGCAAGTTTTTCTCTCTTTTGTAAAGGAAAGTTTGGGAGAGAAAATGAAGAAAGATTAAGAAAGAATGTCTTCTCCTGTTTGTTCACTTCTACTGAGCAATAATATAATTTTCAGTCTCACGTCTTTATTTCAGACCACATATGGCAGTAATATTGGATCTTTCCCATCTCAGCTTAACCATGACTAAACAGGTTGATGAATGTCATGCTTCTTATCACCATACATGCATATTGTTAAATATAATTCACTTTTGATCTGCACCCTTGTGCAGCGTTGAATGAAAACTGTTAAGATTTCTTCCACTGTCTGCCTTTTAATGTATTAAACAGCTAGGCTGTCAATAGATTATATTCTTGTACAATGATAATAGCCCCCAAAACTAAGAGGCCTTGTCAGGAATTGCAGTTGTCACAGTTTGATGCAAATGATTTTACTTGGTGTTCATCTACTGAGCAATCATCTCATAATCTGGGTATACATCACAGCATGACATGTAAATTTCTTGCTACTCTGCTTTCATTTCCAGAGGCAGCAATCAAATGAAAACCATTCAACCTCACCAAAATGTATAAATAATTTTCATTCAAACATATTAACAGTCAAAATATGAGAATTTATCACAGAGAACTGCACCTTATGAGAAGCAATAAAGACTTTACTTTTTAAGCGTTATCTCTACTTAGAAAAGTAATAAGAACGGTTACCTGCCCTTTTAAGAAATGAGGACTTTGAAATCCACTTGTAAAATCTGTTCAGCAGAATTAAGAATGCTGATGATGCCCTGGAACACACCGTGCATGTTTAAATAGACAAAAATAAATTTGTGTAGTGGAAACAATGATCCTGCACATGACTTTAAATAATTGTTCAGAAAAGAACATGATTAAATCATGTAAATCTTTCTGAAATGGCCTATATATAATAAATGCTAATTTTAAATAGACAGAAAAATGACACAAAAGCACCATATGATACATGAGTTGCTAAGAAAATTAAAATCACTACATTTAATTTATACCCATGCACACATTAATTTGGTCCTTTTCCTTCTCCTGAAATGGTTATGCAGTTCTAACTGTGGGAGGCAAAGTGTTCTGAAGTCCTCTCTAATACAAGAATCCTAAATAAATTTTGAAAACTATTTCTAGCATAATCATTCAGGGTGTCATTAGAATAGCCATTAGATCGTAGAGCAGCGGTCCCCAAACTATGGCCCGCGGGCCGGATGCGGGCTGCTGAGGTCTTTTAACCGGCCCGTGGCAGCACACGAGATTTTACCGATCGATATAATAAGAGGGAGAAATAGAGAGGGAGAGAGAAATGAAGAGGAGAGATAGAAAGGGAGAAATAGAGAGAGGGGGAGAGAGAAAGTGTGAGAGATACAAAGAGGGAGAGTTAGAAAGAGAGTGAGTGAGAGAAAGAGAGAAGAGAGAGAGAAAGAAAGAGAAAGAGGGAGAGATAGAGAGGGAGAGAGAAAGGAAGGGGGAGAGATAGAGAGAGAAAGAGAACAAGAAAAATGAGAAAATGATGGAGGGAAAGAACGAGGGAGAGGAAAATGAAACAAATGAGAGAAAAGGAAGA
Source organism: Erythrolamprus reginae (assembly GCF_031021105.1). Classification (NCBI taxonomy): domain Eukaryota; kingdom Metazoa; phylum Chordata; class Lepidosauria; order Squamata; family Dipsadidae; genus Erythrolamprus; species Erythrolamprus reginae. The sequence continues at coordinate 83,856,480 of NC_091952.1, read as the reverse complement.
GGAAAGAGAGAAGTGGAGAGGAAGGAGGGAGGGAAGGAAGGAGAAATGGAGTTTGTTGATTTAAGTTTAAATGTACTTATTAATAAAGAAGTATAAATTACTTTATTACTTAATTATTAATTACTTATTACTTCTTCTTTATTTTAAATATTGTATTTGTTCCCATTTTGTTTTTTACTTTAAATAAGGTATGTGCAGTGTGCATAGGGATTTGTTCATAGGTTTTTTTAATAGTCCAGCCCTCCAACAGTCTGAGGGACAGTGAACTGGCCCCCTGTGTAAAAAGTTTGGGGACCCTGTCGTAGAGTAATAGCTTTGCTTCTGAGATTTCTCTACCTGTTTGCAGACTTCTGTTTGATTTGGATGAAAGAAAGAAAGGACTTTACTGAGAAACAAAAGAATTTTAGAATTTGAAGAGCATGACCTGAGATTTGGGTGGCATGGGCAGTACAATAAAGTTAAGATTAATATAGACTTTAAAAATCATTATGTTAGAAGTGCCTTATTGAGAATATGGATTAGGTACAAACCATTGCTATGCCTGAAAACAAATATAAGATGAGGGTCAAGGGATCAGTTGATTGCAATGGATTTAACTTCCAATGGTTTTCATATGCATAATTAAGAGAAAGTTTTAAAGAAATTATCTATAAAGCTTTAGATCAAAATCCATAATTAATCAAACAGGAAGAGGAAAGAATAATTCTTCTTCACTGGAATATCTGTAAAAATTATCATAATGAAAAATTGGTGGAACATAGAGTTGGAAAAGTAGTTGAAAATGAGCTGGTTAAAATATCAATAGCTGAAATTTGAACTTGAAAGATTATGACATAAACTGGCCATGGTGGTCCCAGTGACTATTGGCATATTGGGTGCCATAACAAAAAGAAAATCTTGTATGAAGAAAATTTATGCACTGAAAAAGTTCCAGTTAATTACAATAGGCCAAGGGCGAGTTCCTCTTACCTCCTCCTACCAAAGTGCATCATGTCCCCTTGCACGGTTTTGGTTCTGTGCATGCGCAGAGGGATGATTTTCCTTCCACGCATGCTCAGAGAGCTGAAAATTGTCCAAAAATTATAAAAACAAGGTGGTGGTGCACATGGACTGGCAAAGACAAGCACCAGACCATCACACCAAAATTGCATCATCGGTGGACCACTACTGGAGCAGAGCACTGGACGGAACCGGTAGGAACCCACCTATGCAATAGGCCCCACTGCTTGGTGCTGCACATATACTATGCTAATACATTGTCATCATCATCATCATCATCATCATCATCATTATTTATTAGATTTGTATGCCGTCCTTCTCCAAAGACTCGGGGTTGCTCACACGATACAACATAAATAATACAGCAACAAATCGAATCAATTAAAAATTACAAACTAAAAACCCAATACAGTAAAATCAATCAGCCAATTCATTCACAACCACACATTTCATTTCCCAAGTCCTGGGATGTCATAATGAATTGATGCACATGTAGGCCAACATCATCTGAAGAACTGGAAGCTGTGATTTTACATTTTTGTGAAATAATAATAACATATTAAACTTGCATGCCATTCAACTCTCAACAACTCTGGGTGGTACCTGAACATTTTAGAACATTCTGACTTTTCTGAATATTTGAAGCAGATGTTTGGTCCTGTATTGTATTAACATTTATTTTCTAATATCTAAGCATATGCTATTATTTAAAGTAGCCTTACATGGCTAGGATAAAGTCACACATAATAGCAATTACATAATTTTGGTTTATGATAAAGTTAGTCTGCACCAGCGGCCATTAATCGTTGTGTATGTATGACATCTCTTTGCCCCTTCTCTTTGCAGTTCTCTCATGAAATTTTATTTTGAAAAGTTGGAGAGATGCCGATAATAGACTGGAGTTGACTTGAGAAAAGCTTTGCATAGAGAACAAAGGATCCATTCTACTAGCAGCGTTCACTGATGGATAAACACATCTTGATATCACCAATAAGCACAGCTTCAAAAGAAGATAGATGTTTATCCATCAGATTCCGACAACTGCAACCTAATCCAGACAATAACATGTCAGAAATAGAGAGTAGATGTAGCTAGGTGTGAATGTGGAAATTGGTTTCAGAAATCATGAATTTCATCCGCTGTTTCAGATGAAAACATTTTGTATTGAGACCAAATCTACACAACATAACATTTTGTTTCCAGTTTTTATATAACTTCAGGTGGTGAAAAGAGAGAAACACAAGATCATGTAAGTCTTAAAGATCAATCATATGAGTCACAGTGACAAATGGCAGCATGTCTGTTGACCATCGATGACTGGAGTAAAAATCAATGAGTACTTTTTCCTATGTCTATTTAATAAAATACTATATAACAGATGTAGTACCTTATAGGTAGCAAAAGAAGTTTACTTTGATGCAATCAAATGACCAATTTTAAACTGTAAACTGCTTGAAAGCAGCTTTTTAATAGGGCCTTCTCCTTTCATAGGAAGCTTCCTACTCAATCTTCTAGGGGTGGTCTGTTTTAATCCAACCATAATTTCTGGTTTTAGCTGGAATGAGAAAGGGTCTGCTTTTCAGTTACCATAATTAGATTTCAAGTGAAGTATGTCTCTTCTTTGTTGCTAAACCTCTGGCCTGTTATGAAAAGCTAATTGTTCTAATAGTCATTTGGTCTACCAAACAGTTAATTTCTTAATTTTACTTTTTACAAACCTCCTTATTTATCCTTCACTAGCTTATGCTTCTATTGTGATAGTAAATGGCATTGCTTTTGAGACTCTTTGTGGAAGGGTGGCTTAAATAGACACATTTGGAAGAAATCACAGAAAATGTAAGAAAGGCATTGCCAGCCACTGAATATATTATTGTCCTGTCTCATTGGCTAGAACAGAACAAGAGTATCAATTTTAAGCTTCTATTCACTCAAGGGAAATGATTCAAAACAAGAACAATTTAGTGTAATGGACAAAGTAAGAATAAAATTGCTCATTTGCTTAGGAAAAAAAATCTATGCACAAGGGGATTGCATTTCTGCTTTTCTCATGGAGAGCATCTGGGGGGGGAGAAAACCCACCTTCCTTGAAATTGAATCTTTGTTCTGAGAAAAGGCAAAAAGTGCAAAGATGAGAGTTTTTCTTATTTTTCCAGTGACTGTATTTGAGGAAGTAGAACTGCAATAACCTGGGCTGCAGAAGGCTCAGCCATTTGAAATAAAACTTTGCAGTACTAATGTTTTTGTAACTGCTTTCATATTGTAATGATATTTTTCCAAGCACTGGTTTTATTTGATCTTAAATACCTTTTTGGGAAAGTCCAGTGAGCTGACTCTAATAAAATCATGCTATTGAAAAAAGGTTTAAGCAGAATGTTCAGAATAAATTACAAAACTGCATGCAAGAATACCAGCTAGTACAGCCATAAAAATCTGGAAATGAGGATTCTTGCAATATATTTTAAAGAAGCCATATACTTTTTTGCCTTCGTTTCCCTCCCTCCCCCCGCCACACACACACATACAAAATGTTTCATAATAGAAAGATTCCACTGTGTGAAAATGGATGAATGGATAGCAAATGAGTAAACAACAAATAATACTGCGTTTAAATAAGTTAAGCTTATTTTTTTATCATGTACTAAAGAACACATTTAATATACAGGTACAGTACACCTCAATTTATGACCACAGTTGGGAGCAAAATTTCTGTTGTTAAGTGAGTTTTGCCCCAGTTTATAACCTTTCTTGTCACAGTTGTTAAGTGAACCACTGTAGTTGCTAAGTTAGTAACAGTTATTAACTGATTCTAGGTTTCCCATTGACACAAGCTAGAATGTGTCAATTTCAGCTGCATTGTGATTCACTAAATTATTCTTTTTGGGGAAAATTTGTTTAGTACTCAAACAAAACATTTTTGGTGCTCACTTTGCCTCCCAGAACCAATTAAGAAAGAGTACCAAAGGAAAATTTATTTACATATTTATGTATTTATTTACACAATCTGAGGTTAGTTGGGGGAAAGATTAGAAGTAATGTGAGAAAATATTATTTTACTGAAAGAGTAGTAGATGCGTGGAACAAACTTCCAGCAGACGTGGTTGGTAAATCCACAGTAACTGAATTTAAGCATGCCTGGGATAAATACAAGAAATAGTATAAGGGCAGACTAGATGGACCATGAGGTCTTTTTCTGCCGTCAATCTTCTATATGTACATGTGGGCATTCTTATACACCTTCACAGCCTTATTGGTTTGTCCCTCCACAACAGTCCCAGCTTTCTCATGTGGCTATTTGGGAAAATGAATTGTCCATCCCTGTATTAATGGATTATTCCAACTACCATGTTTCCCCGAAAATAGACAGTGTCTTATTTTCTTTTGACCTCAAAAATAAGCACTTAGCCTTATTTTCAGGGAGGTCTTATTATTTTTGAGGTGCAGGAGGCAGCGAGTGTGGTCACTTCATGGCTGCTGCTGTGTTGCAATGCGGCAGCACAACACAGCCGCTCATCAGCTGTTTGCCCGAGGCCATGCATACGCTTCCAGCCATGCTTCCTAGGACTCTGCACCATTCTATCGGCCTGGCCATGCTGCTGCAATCAGATGTCCGGTCCCCTCCCTGTTCTTGGCTGCAACAAAAGCCAGTAGCGTGACAGAAGGGGCGTAGTGGCTAGAGTTTTAGGGGTTTGAGGGTGGGGGTGAGCATATTCCCCCCTCCTTTCCTTCTCTGGCCTTGCATCCTCACCTTATGTTGTTTGTGCAGCAAGCAACCAGAGGAAACAGCTAGTACGGGCATATTTTCGAGGAGGGCTTTTTTAAGCACATGAACTCAAAAGCCTGATTGAGCTCATTATCTGGGGAGGTCTTATTTTCGGGAAAACAGAGTATCTATAATTACGGGAGAGCAAACACAAGCCAGAAATAACCCGAGAGGATCTGATAGCATTTGACAATCAAGGTTTGATGGAGACCATCATATTTATTTGTTTGTTTGTTTATTGGATTTATATGCCGCCCCTCTCCGAAGACTTGGGCAGCTCACAACCTAATAAAAACAGTATACAATATCCAAAACCTAAAATTCAATTAATCTAACTAACTACTCTAAAAACCCAGGAATATTAAAAATCATTCATTCACATTCAGGCAACAAGCATCACATTTGTCGTCCAGAAGCTAGGATCTAGTGACCCCAAACCTGGCAACATAGATGGATTTTCAAGTTCAAATTGTGGTCAACTCCTGGTGACATCATGGATTTGCCATTTAATTTTCTTGCTGTGGAAGTGATTGGCCAACACTTCCTCATGGGATATTTTTTGGGGAGGCCTTTCTCAGCGTAGCCCCAGATTTTGCTAAGGGACTCCCATCCAAGTCAGATCTTTGCCTTACGAAGTTCAGGCAAGTTTGCTTCCTTAAAGATGACACTCACCCTGACGAATGGCTCTTCTGGGTTTGTGGAATAGGTATTTCTGAGAACGCATCCCTTGAGCAGTCTTAATTTATAGCTCCTGCCAGGTGATGTATTAACAAGCAATTATACAAGCATTTCCTGCAAAATGTGCATTGATTAGTAATGAGGATGCCACGGGATCAATTTGCCACATGAACTGCTATGCTTTGTTTTACTTAAAAACAAAGAAGAGATTCCGTTAATCCCAAACAAATGAGCTGGATAAGCGCACTAAGCAATGCTGCTTGCAATTTCTCCATTATGCTTAGATAACCTATAGGTATCTCGATTTGAACTGAAATTTGTGCACACCTGCACGAGGATAAAGTTAATATTGAAACGCAATGAAACATAGCTATGTATGTTACATATAGGTTTCACCAGGGCCCATTAGTTTGAGAATTTTGTGCCTACACATAGACATCATAGAGCCACTAATATTGTATGGTTTTTTTTAGTCAATACAGTGTAATATGTAATAATATGCAATCGAACCACACATTTTCTGGACAGTTTTTATCCCAGAGCTATAATTGCACAACAATGTACTAGGGGGTTACCATCAGTGAACTGCTGTACAATACTACTTGGTCTGTTGTGTGGATGTTGGATGGTTCAGATAGGAAATTGTGGTGGGTCGAGCATGTTCTTTCAGATTGTTACATATGTTGAGATTGGTCTTTGACGTCATACAAATTTCATTACATGGGTATACTGTGTATATACATACAATGACAATAAAATATTTATTAAAGACCCACCTATGCCGCTAGCCATGGGGGAACTAGATACCCCCAGGCATACATAGTTTATGTATGGAATGATTGTGCTGCATGGTTTTAATATTGGGTTTTTAAATGTTTTTAATATTAGATTTGTTTACATTTGTTACATTATTATTTTGTTGTGAGCCGCTCCAAGTCCACGGAGACGGGGGGCATACAAATCTAATAAATTATTATTATTATTATTATTATTATTATTATTATTATTATTATGTTGTTGTTGTTGTTATTGTTGTTGTTATTATTTATTTATTTATTTAATGTGGTATGTTATATGTAAGTGTGTATATTCATATCTATATCCATATTATGTGTTGTGTATATGTGCATGTGTAAGTATATGCATATGTATGCATAGTCATATATTAAATACCATATCCAGGATAGAAAAACCAACACTTAAATAAAACAAGATACCATGGAGTCATCTATGAATAACATTTTTGTGTGAAAAGTCACCCGAGGATAAAAAGGTCCACCATCACTGCCCTAGATGTGAATGGTTAGTTTTATGCAACATAAGCATAAGTTAGTTTTATGCAACATAAGTAGAAAAATTTTGGGTTTTTTTCTTTTTTTCCCTTCTGGGCTTTGGGTATGTTTTTCCTATCACAGTAAATGAGGTTGAATGTGCATAATTTTAGAAAAGCTATGCGTGTGTGTGTGTGTGTTTACATACACATGCAGTTTATGTAGTAGATAATGTATATTTTTGTGTGCCTGTGTGTAATATGTATGTACACATATGGCATATATATATATATAGAATTAAAGAGTATATTTTGGATGTTCAGTAATAGTAAATAGATAGGGAAATTGCAGTAAATAGATAGGGAAATAAAGTAAAATAAAATAAAATAAAATAAAATAAATAAATAAAAAAATAAAATAAAATAAAATAAAATAAAATAAAATAAAATAAAATAAAATAAAATAAAATAAAATAAAATAAAATAAAATAAAATAAAATAAAATAAAATAAAATAAAATAAAATAAAATAAAATAAAATAAAATAAAATAAAATAAAATAAAATAAAATAAAATAAAATAAAATAAAATAAAATAAAATAAAATAAAATAAAATAAAATAAAATAAAATAAAATAAAATAAAATAAAATAAAATAAAATAAAATAAAATAAAATAAAATAAAATAAAATAAAATAAAATAAAATAAAATAAAATAAAATAAAATAAAATAAAATAAAATAAAATAAAATAAAATAAAATAAAATAAAATAAAATAAAATAAAATAAAATAAAATAAAATAAAATAAAATAAAATAAAATAAAATAAAATAAAATAAAATAAAATAAAATAAAATAAAATAAAATAAAATAAAATAAAATAAAATAAAATAAAATAAAATAAAATAAAATAAAATAAAATAAAATAAAATAAAATAAAATAAAATAAAATAAAATAAAATAAAATAAAATAAAATAAAATAAAATAAAATAAAATAGGAAATCCCAGAGTTGCAGTGCTTTTTCATACACTGAGAAACAAAGGCAAGAAGGTGTACAATCCAGAGCAAGCCTTTAGTTCTCTGGCCTGATGTACCATTATCCTTGATTATCCAGGTTCCAATGGAAGATTGACAGCTGGAAACAGGCTCTTTTAAGGAGGATGTTCCTCTCTTGTCTCCATCCTGCCAAGAGCTTTTGCGGCTTGCAGAGCATTATCATTATTATGATTATGAGTTTTGCCACCCATCGTGCCAAGGTGAGTCTGAATGGTGAACATGATGACAATCATCAATCTTACAATAAATTTTACAAAATAGGAAATATATAAGATAATCAGAACAGAAAAGCAGAAGAATGGCCACTAAGGATAAAATCCATTAATAATAAATGATTAGGGGTAGTCTTTGCTAAGTGACCATTCAAAGTTCGCTGAGTGATGGTTCAAAGTTAAGCAACACAGGGGGGGAAATGATGTACGTTCATTTTTCACACGGCCGTTGCAGCATCCCCTTAGTTACATGATCTAAATTCAGATGCTTGTCAAGTGGTCCATATTTGTGGTTTGTCGGCTATAAATATATTACTGCCTTGCAGTGGCCCTGGGTTGGGCCTAGAGGCAAAAAAAGGAGCTGTGACGTTCCTTAAAAATATACCAGGGTGATCCGACATAAGAAAAACATATATATATATATATATATATATATATATATATATATATATATATATATATGTATGTATGTATGTATGTATTTATTTATTTATTTATTTATTTATTTATTTATTTATATGCTGCTCACTCCAAACGGACTCTGAGTGGCTAACAATCGGAATAAATACAACAATAAAAGCAGTTAAAATCTAATAATAAAAATCAATAATAACAATAATATAAAAAACATACATACTTGCAATCAGCCTAATTACAGGCCTGCTGGAAAAGCCAGGTCTTAACAGCTTTACGGAAAACTGGTAGGGTGGAGACAATGTGGATCTCTGGGGGCAGTTGGTTCCAAAGGGTTGGAGCTGCCACAGGGACGGCTCTTCCATGAGGTCCCGCCAACTGACATTGTTTGGTGGACAGGACCTGGAGAAGGCCAACTCTGTGGGCCCTTACTGACCACAGCATGGTAGGAGGAAGGAGGCATGGAAGCAGGTAATGTTTCACTCAGCAACATACATTTTGGGCTCAATTGTGGTTGTCACTTGAGGATCTGCTGTACCTTGCAGGTTCAATTTACTTATCATATCTTAAGGTTTTTTCACAAGCCTGGCAGGATCCTGACCAAATTCATCTTGGGTGGAAAGATGCTTCTGCTTCTACAATGAGGATACAAGCCTCTTACTTTGTCTTCTGGCAGGAACTCAACCCACAAGTAAAAATAAAGGAATTCCTGTTAATAACAAACACATTGCGCATATGCAAACATACAGGCAACAGTACAGAAGTGATACATTGAATTTTTACAGGAAATGTTTTGGACTACCAGAGCTGAGGAGATTCAGATTCAGCCCATTAGAATGTTAGATCTGCCTAGGTCACTAATGGCGAGCACATGACACGGGTGCCACAGGTGGCACACAACGTGCATGTGTGTGCAGGCCAGCTGATTTTTGGCTCACACAGAGGCTCTAGGAGGCCATTTTTTGCTTCCAGAGAGCCTCCAAAGGGATGAGGAGGGCACTTTTACCCTCCTCTGGTACCAGGGAAGCCTTTAGAGCCTGGGGAGGGAAAACATGAACCTACTGGGCCCACCAGAAGTTGAGAAGCAGATCATTTCCGGCCTCCAAAGAGCCTCCAGGAGGCAGTGGAACCCTCCCTTGCCCTCCCCAGGCATTGAATTATGGTCCCCGCCAGCCCCCACGGCCCCACCAGGCCCCACCGCCCTTGGACTGTCTACTGTTGACCTCATCTGATTACTAAGATGTCAGTAAAGGGCATGCATAAGCACACCAGCATGCCTACCATCCCTGACATAATGTTCCCTTTTATCAGTACCCATCTCATGTATATAAACAATGTTACATCTATGTATATTACCAACACATACTATGCAAAATAAATAAATAGATTAATAAATCTTCCTTATATTCTACATTGAGTGATTTGGGCTGGTCTCACATGCTCAGCCCTGCTGAATGTCTTTGAGCCAATTACTCTCACTCATCTTTGGGAGTAAGGTAATGATAAAACACTAACAAAAAAATGTTGCCAAGAAAATTGCATGGAAACTGATTTGAAGGCACTAGAACAAAACTAAAAGCTAGATTGAAGAAAATCATTCCTCAACTGAAAAACTGCTTCCTTATTTGTACCTTGAAGCTTGATAGATATGTCCATAGAGACCCATGCAACTGAGCTCAAGTTGAAATCTTTATTTTGATTTAATTTAATCTAATTAGTTAAATCAAATATCATTTTTGTCTTTTCTCATTCCTTTGCCTTTGGCCCTTTTGTGAGGTAAACTGAGCATGCTGCTCTCAGTTTCAAATTTTTTGAAAAATTTCAGGTTTTTTTTATCTTTTCTATCTCTACTTTATCCTTATATTATGTTAAACATACTACAATACAATACTATATTTGTGTGACAAATAAATAAATAAATAAATAAATAAATTAAATAAATAAATAAATAAATACAAGTCTTCAAATTACCAAGTATGAGGACCTCTGCTCTACTGAGACGTCCCAACATTTTGCAATATGAAGCATATTTTTTGTTTATACAAATATATATCATCATTTGTCACCTTTAATTAAGCCAATACCCATTTAACCACAAAAAGTAATAATTATAGCTAAGCAGAAAAATGTTTAATTTTTTAAAAAAATAAGCACAATACTTTCTAAAAAAAGAATTAAAATGTAATTCAATACAAAAATACAGAAGGGAAATGAATTTAATATGAAGGTTGAGGCTGCATTTCCTTATTGAAAGAAATTTTAGATTTGGAAAATGAATGAAGTTGAATCCGTTGTTTTTGTTTTTTAATGTGAATAAAATTGAAAATCATTTTTCCCCCACTTAGGTCCATGGAAGAAAACTGGAGGATAGTGTATCCCACCTTCTCCATCTTTGGGGTAAATTAGAAACTATTTCTTCCAAACATACTTCCAAGCTTGAAATTTCACCCTACCTCCCGCCCGATTTGATTTTTGTTTTTCGTTGAGTGCTTCTTCTTGCGTCTGGCAGCAAATCAACATCAACACTGAACAGATTGCAGACTAATTTATGAACAGCGTTGCCAGAGCAGTTTTCTGGAAAAATAGCAGATGAATTTGTCTGCAAGGCAATCCAGGTGAAGCCCAATTGGGTTCTTCGCCTTCTCTTGCCAATGGTCATCATTTTCGGTGAGTGATGAAGAAGTGGGAAAAGACAAATAGTTGGATATCTCCGTTTGCATTCCACAAATGATCTGATAGTAGAATAGCACATTATGTTTGCAACCTTGTTTCCTTGCAGCTTTAAGCTGAGGTAGTTCTAAGATTTAAAAAACAGCCACCCAAATGTGCCAACGAAAGTTGAAATGTTGGTCTGTAAATCCATGCTGTAGCTTTTCTTCTGGTAAAAGCTTCGAGAAAAATTCTACTACGCATTTTAGCTCATATAATTTTATAATTCATTCTCAAATATACACAAAGACCTGGAGAAAGTCATACATATAATACCTACAGTACATTGTTCTTCACAAAATTTAATGAATCACGCTGATCATTTGCATGGGCTTAGAAACATAGAAACATAGAAGACTGGCGGCAGAAAAAGACCTCATGATCCATCTAGTCTGCCCTTATACTATTTTCTGTATTTTATCTTTGGATGGATATATGTTTATCCCAGGCATGTTTAAATTCAGTTACTGTGGATTTATCTACCACGTCTGCTGGAAGTTTGTTCCAAGGATCTACTACTCTTTCAGTAAAATAATATTTTCTCATGTTGCTTTTGATCTTTCCCCCAACTAACTTCAGATTGTGTCCCCTTGTTCTTGTGTTCACTTTCCTATTAAAAACACTTCCCTCCTGGACCTTATTTAACCCTTTAACATATTTAAATGTTTCGATCATGTCCCCCCTTTTCCTTCTGTCCTCCAGACTATACAGATTGAGTTCATTAAGTCTTTCCTGATACGTTTTATGCTTAAGACCTTCCACCATTCTTGTAGCCCGTCTTTGGACCCGTTCAATTTTGTCAATATCTTTTTGTAGGTGAGGTCTCCAGAACTGAACACAGTATTCCAAATGTGGTCTCACCAGCGCTCTATATAAGGGGATCATAATCTCCCTCTTCCTGCTTGTTATACCACTAGCTTCTCTTCTCTTCTCCTCTTTCCTTTCCTTTTCTTACTATAACAAATCCAGAACAAAGTATCTGGGATATTGCCTTCAACAACCCGTTTGATTGTCAAAACCCACAAGTAAATGCTAGGTTTTGACAAAACTGTTGTAAAATATGAGTGTTGCAAACAGCAGCCTGGTTGCCAAGCAACAGAAACGTAGTCATGTTACTACGAAGGGGAGCATGTATCCAATCATTGGAACTTCAAATCCAGGTAGTAAGTACCTTCCAGATAGTTCCGCCAGAACTTCGAATGGTTGCTACACGCACAGTCATAAATGGAGGACTTCCTCAAATATATACAATCCATATACATACTTGTATGGTTTTTCTCAATCTACCTTTTTTTATATGGTCCTGGTGCCTTCAAAGTCAATTTCCATGGACTTTTCTTGGCAAGGATTTTATTATTATTATTATTATTATTATTATTATTATTATTATTATTATTAGCATCTTGTCATTGCCTTCCTCCCAAAGTCGTGTGAGAGTTAATTGGCTCAAAGCCACTCAGCAGGCTTGATGTCTAGGGTAGAACTAGAATTTAGGATTTTAGCAGTAGCAATAGAATTTAGATTTATATACCGCTTCACAGTGCTTTACAGCATTTTCTAAGAAGTTTACAGAGAGTAAGCATTTGCCCCCCATAACCTGGGTCCTCATCTTACCGACTTTGGAAGGATGGAAGACTGAGTTTACCTTGAGCCTACTGAGATTCGATCTGCCAAACTGTTGGCAGCCAGTGATCAGCAGAAGTAACTTGTAGTACTGCAGTCTAACCACTGTACTACCTTCTTATCAAGGATGTGGTTGCAGTGGTTGGAACTTAAATGGCCTCTGAGATAAGTTCCAAAACCCTGATTTCATAAAATAACATTTCCTGGATGTATATTTAAGTGAACACTATGTATCTTGATGCAGATTTATAGCGCAGCAAACATTATTAATTTTATTTATTTATAGAAACATAGAAGACTGACAACAGAAAAAGACCTCATGGTCCATCTAGTCTGCCCTTATACTATTTCCTGTATTTTATCTTACAATGGATATATGTTTATCCCAGGCATGTTTAAATTCAGTTACTGTGGATTTACCAACCACGTCTGCTGGAAGTTTGTTCCAAGGATCTACTACTCTTTCAGTAAAATAATATTTTCTCATGTTACCTTTCATCTTTCCCCCAACTAACTTCAGATTGTGTCCCCTTGTTCTTGTGTTCACTTTCCTATTAAAAACACTTCCCTCCTGAACCTTATTTAACCCTTTAACTTATTTAAATGTTTCAATTTTTTTAAATTTCTATTTATTTATTTTGTCCAATACACAATACACATTGAAGAGAATAGACATGTAGTAATATATATAAAGAAAAGGATAGAAGAAAAGATATAAAAATAGAGGAGAAGATATATGAAAGGAAGAAAAGATAAATGAGATAAGGAAAGACAACTGGACAGGGGACGGAAGGCACACTAGTGCACTTATGCATGCCCCTTACTGACCTCTTAGGAACCTGGAGAGGTCAATCGTGGATAGTCTAAGGGAAAAATGTTGGGGGTTAGGGGTTGTTACTACTGAGTCAGGTAATGAGTTCCACGCTTCGACAACTCGATTGCTGAAGTCGTATTTTTTACAGTCAAGTTTGGAGCGGTTAATATTAACTTTGAATCTGTTGTGTGCTCTTGTGTTGTTGCAATTGAAGCTGAAGTAGTCATTGACAGGTAGAAGGTTGCAGCATATGATCTTGTGGGCAATACTTAGATCATGTCTTAGGCATCGTAGCTCTAAGCTTTCTAGACCCAGGATTGTTAGTTTACTTATAATGTATACCCAACCCGTGGATATAAAGATTTTGGTTGTCCTGGTACACACTGCTACAATTCCTGTTTGCGCAATAAGGCTGTGTTTGGCTTGAGAGGTTTGCCCTCCAAAAGGCCATTTTAAATTGGTTTCTATTCCAAAAATATTTATTCCCATTTCACACTTGGCAGCCCTCTTTACAAGGCTCTTTGGAAGGCCAGTCTTTATAAGCCCCTCTCTTAAAATCCACATTGAGAAATAAAAA